>NW_015285899.1:0-322 GCF_001447785.1 Gekko japonicus | reverse complement strand
AACAAAAACAACATTTCAAATCAGGTTAGTAGATCCTTTCTTAGGTGAATATGTCTGGGGATGAGGTAGGTCCTCATAACATTAGTTAAAAGTCCTAGAACAAGGTCCTTTTGTGAACTATCAGCCAGCGCAGCGGTAAAAAGATCTGACCTCGCCTTCTGTTACGTTGCCAAAGGTCTTGTTTCTCAAGCCATGGGAAATCAGAAGTACAACACAGAGACACACTGTGTGAGCATTCTCTTTGCCGTTCTGAGCAAAAGCTTTCTAAAAAGGAACCGCTGGCGTTTCCCAACTTTGAACAAGTCCATCTTTGTCACCGCAA
>NW_015285898.1:0-322 GCF_001447785.1 Gekko japonicus | reverse complement strand
AGTCTGAGACTTCATCCTGGATTGAGACTAGATCACTTTTTGGGAGCCCCAGAACGCACAATTACAGGCTCTGAGAGTCAATCCAGATATTTGGAAATGGTTCTCTAAGTGTCTGATGCTTTGGAGAACCCAGAAATGCATATTTCTAGGCTCTCAGAAGCAAGCAAGACACTTAAAGGTGGTTCCAAAAGTGCTTCAGTCACTTCTGGTCTCCAAGGAGTATGAATTTCTGGGCATTCCAAAGACAGCCAGGCATCCACAGAACCTTTTCTAAGAGTCTAGATTAAGTCTCAGAGCCCAGAATGCTGAGACTTCATCCAGG
>NW_015285897.1:0-322 GCF_001447785.1 Gekko japonicus | reverse complement strand
CCATCCACAAGGGCACCTGCAACCAAGTGTCCACTTGAAGCCTTTGTTGGCTCAGGTCTTTTCCTTTCCTTCTGGCTCAGCTTCCATTTACGAAGCTCTGCCAGTGTCTCAGTCTAGCTGAAAGAACCACCTTTGCCCTTCTTCATAACTTTTGGTGTGTAGGAGGAATGTTCTCTTAACACTGAGCAAAACACACTTTGCACATGCTTTGTAGCCCTTCCACCTCATCAGCATCACGTCCTCCAGGGCCAAGCTGCTGGCACTGAGAACAGCCCCTCTTGCCCACCCCAACATGACTTTCATGGCAAGTTTGAGGGGAGAA
>NW_015285896.1:0-322 GCF_001447785.1 Gekko japonicus | reverse complement strand
AAGATCTGAGCAAGAACAGATGTGGAAATTTTATGAGAATCAACATAAAAAGAAGAGAGCGGACAGCAATGGAAATGCTTGAATACTACATGAAGAGAAGGAGGTAGGAGATGGATAATTTGTTCCCCTCCAACACTTCCACTGCATCCCTTGAAAATGATCAGGAAGAACAAGCCATGGGATAATGGAGGCTGAAGCTAAAGAGCCATTATCTCCCTTAAAAATAACTTATGCCCACCCCACTTTTTCCTTTTTAATGTCACATTTATCAATAGCTCATTAACTTTTAACTTTGAAGAACTCCCATTGCTAGAACAAAAAA
>NW_015285895.1:0-322 GCF_001447785.1 Gekko japonicus | reverse complement strand
GAGAACAGGTTAAAGACACCCGGCCTTGGCCGTGCATCACCGTGCGGCAGGAAGTGGCTGCCCCCTAGTGGCCACCACCGGCGGCTCAAGACGGCTCTCCTGACCTCTAAGATCTTGGCCAGCTTCTTGCTGTTCTTCAGCTCCAAGGAGGCGTTGAAGATGCACTCGTAGCTGGCCGTGATCTCCTCCGTCTTCTCCTGCAGGGTGGTCTTGAAGTGCAGGCTGCGCAGCCGCGTCTTGTACTCCGGCACCAAAAGCATCTGGAAGACGAAGGAAAGGGCGAAGCTGCCTGAGGTTCCCCTCTGAGCCGGAGGCTAAAAAA
>NW_015285894.1:0-322 GCF_001447785.1 Gekko japonicus | reverse complement strand
TGTGCAGATGAACCACTCCTGATGGAACAGGTTCAAGGTTTCAGGGTCCTTGCCCCCACAATGCACCCTGCGGGGACCTCTCTTCTGATGGGCTCAATGCCCTCTGAAGGCTGTTCAGAAAGTGCCTGTCATGGAGGAGACGGCAGCCACATGGTGCTTGGTTGGAAGGAGATTATCTGACCTGTCAGACAAGAGCTGCATTGGTCACCAGCTGGTTTGTGAGCACAATTCAGGTGTGCTGTTTAACAACTAAAGTCGTGTGCGGTCTGGACCCCAGATACCTTAAGGGACCTCCACATGCTCTCTCTCTCTCTCTCTCTCT
>NW_015285893.1:0-322 GCF_001447785.1 Gekko japonicus | reverse complement strand
AGAAGAAGAGTGTGTGAGCCTGATAATAAATCAGATTTGTCTCTCGAATGAAGGAATTGATGTGATGGATGAGTTTCCATATTTATTAGGGAATGCCTCTATTTTCTAACTCTAATAAGTCCCTGGACATATTTTGTTTCCTTTGGAAAATGCTTCATTGCAATATTGTTAGTCTAAGTTGCTGGAGATGGTATTCTTTAAGGTTCATCCTCTTTCTTTTTCTTGAAGACAGGATAATGCCTATTTCTTACTGATGTGGTAAACTTGTGTCTGGTGCAACTTCAGAGTGAAGGTGAGGGCTTACAATGACTAGATGTTCCTC
>NW_015285892.1:0-322 GCF_001447785.1 Gekko japonicus | reverse complement strand
TTCGTTGTTTTGGTCCTCAAAACCTCTTAGTGAATCTTTATTGAATCTATCTCTTAACGTTATTAGTTCCCACCACGATAGTCTATTTTCCCTTCTCAATTTTTCTTCTGGTTTCAACTCATTTTTTTTATTCAGTAGTGTCTGGTAACTTTCTTTTAAATTTGTTGTTGTTGCTGCGGGTATAGTAAAGGCTTCCAGAGGTGCTACCCACCTTGGAGTTTTCCTATACCATAAACCTTTAATTTTTTCCCATACTTTATTTAAAGAGCCTCTTAATATGTGTCTACCGAAAATTGAGTGGATCTTATCTTTCCCGTACCAT
>NW_015285891.1:0-322 GCF_001447785.1 Gekko japonicus | reverse complement strand
GTTTGGTCATGCTATTTGCATCTTTGTCTGACCATAAGGTTGACGCACGGTGGGACATCTAACCAGGGATCCACAACAAAACATGCAGATTGATTCTCAGTTGTGAAGTGTGATAGTGTGGGGAATAAAGAGTTAAATCTGAAATACTGTGTGTGCTAATTTGCACCACTAATCTGTCTTTGTGACCTTGAGGCAGTGGCTATCTCTCTTTGTAGAGTTGCTACAGGAGTAAGAGAGGAGGGACCACTGTGTCAGCCTGACCTCTTTGGAGGAAGGGAAGGGTAACAATGTAATAACTCAGGGCGATTTCTCACTAGAGCTG
>NW_015285890.1:0-322 GCF_001447785.1 Gekko japonicus | reverse complement strand
CTGGCTGGGTCAAGGGCTGATGCCAGCGGGTGTGCACTCGCCCTCCAGGACATTTCACTTTGTGATTCAAAATTACGTATTAAACTACGCAGGTCTAAGACAGATCAGCACTCCCATGGGGCTCACAACTTGCTTCATTCTGCCCCCAGGGGTCACCCCTGTCCAGTTCGTCACACCTCTTATTATCTCTCTGTAAGGCCTAAAACTTCTGGGACTTTCCTGGTCTATGCTGATGGGTCCTGCCTGTTGCACTTTCAGTTCACAATTGTTTTGCGGGCCTCTGGGGAAATTGGTGTGCATTCATTCCGGATAGGTGCAGCTA
>NW_015285889.1:0-322 GCF_001447785.1 Gekko japonicus | reverse complement strand
ATCAGCTGCAATTTGATGGCACTTTTGACATACATATGTGTGGTGTTTATGAAGAAACAAGGTATTTATGTGTGAGAGACCACTGAAGTAGACTATTTAGGCAAAACACCTGTGGTCTTTGACGATTTTTCATGTTAATGTTTTCTTCCTCATAATACCTTGTGTACCTATTAAAGAGCAATTGTTTTACTTGGATTATATATGATTCTTAAATTGATTTATTCTGTTCCTTAGACTCTTCAAGTTTATTGGAAGGAGCTTTCCTTCAGAGGAAGGGGCTTCTTACTTTGGCAGAAGGCTTCGTATTCTGGCAGAAAGCGCC
>NW_015285888.1:0-322 GCF_001447785.1 Gekko japonicus | reverse complement strand
TGGTTAACATAGGGTGAAGACAGAAGTAACAATAAAGGTGGTGGGAATGAACATATAGTGTCACTTCATTGTGCTTATGTTCAGGGCTTTTACTACTTTTTCTTTTCAGGGAATTGGTTGAAACGCTCATCGCTTTCTGGTCTGACGGATGGTGTCGAAGACCTTCTGGATATCAGCTCTGTAGACCGCCTCTCTTTCATTAGGCAGAGTTCCAAGGTAGGCAAGTGTCCTCAGACTAGCTGACAGATCAAGAGTAAGAATGTGTATTGAATCTTGTGCGGGATCCAGATGTCCTTAGATATTGCACTGTAGTAATCATTCA
>NW_015285887.1:0-322 GCF_001447785.1 Gekko japonicus | reverse complement strand
CCTAGACCGGGGGCGCAGAGGGTGTTGAGACAAAACATCTTGTCGATGGTTAGCCCCCACCACTGAAGATGGTCACCATATTGTTGAACAGATAGTTATTGAGCAACTTTTACAGATCTTGCCGGCTCGGGCCCGGCACTGGGTGGCGTGTTGGCACTCCACGTGATTTTCAGAAGCCCAAGAGTTGTGGGAGAACTTTCAGGCCACCAAGGGCCATGAACCACCCCTGACTGGAGTCAGTCTGAGGGGTAGGAAAGACCTTGATGGTGCCAGGGCGTGGCCCCCTGGCAGGCCTGGGTGCATGGGCCCCAGAGGGCCTCAG
>NW_015285886.1:0-322 GCF_001447785.1 Gekko japonicus | reverse complement strand
AACCAGTTATCACAACTAATACAATACCAAGCCTGGAAAAATCCACCCCTGCCCCCATCTGGAGTCCCAGGAGGGGGTTTGAAAGACACAGCTGTCCTCTCACCCGGCCTGACAGCAGTGAGGCTCACGGTGAGCGACATTCGGAAACGAAGACGTTTAAAGCGCTCCCGTGTCCCCTGATCCTTCCGGAAACATCTCTGCAGGTGCACTGAGGTGTGGACAGAAGGTAACCCATCGCACTCCGGGGGCACCTGGTCAGAAGAGCCAGAGAGACTACCAAGGAGGTCTGTTTGAGTTTTGGGGGGCTCTCATCGCCTTCCTC
>NW_015285885.1:0-322 GCF_001447785.1 Gekko japonicus | reverse complement strand
TCCTAACCACTACACCTCTTAGGCAGAGGCTTTTATACAGCACAATGGAACACAAGTGAACTTTATCTTTAATGAGGAAACCCAGGAACTACCGCATGGCACAAGGAAGCGTAAATATTTAGCCCACAGCTATGACCTTGTCAGCATTCAAGTTAATACAGATAAGCAGAGCGGAAGTTTACTATGAACCACCAGCTAACCTCTGCGCTGACTCTTTAAAGCAGTGGGGAGAGACAAAAGAGACAAAATTACTGCAGAAACCAAGGCACATAATAGGAATGGTGAGATGGATATCACAGCTTCTTAAGATAATACTACCCCC
>NW_015285884.1:0-322 GCF_001447785.1 Gekko japonicus | reverse complement strand
CCCTACTCTGCTATAATCCACATTAGCCTTTTCTCCCCTCTCCTTCCCCATGTCTTAGCTGGAGCTTATGTTGTGACACTTTTAGTATTTCTTGACAGAAATCTAGTTGTGTCTGTGATCTTGCCAGGAATGACCTAACGTCAGCCAATTTAATTCATATAGCATGCTGGGTTTGGGTCCAGCCAATGAGGAGATGTTTATAATAGGTGCTTGCCTTCCCCTTCACAGACAGAGCCATGCGCATCTGAGCTGTCCATCCATTCTTTTATGTAGCTGGTCATCTTTGGGAGGTGATCAAGATATTTTTGGATCCCATATAATC
>NW_015285883.1:0-322 GCF_001447785.1 Gekko japonicus | reverse complement strand
GCAAGGTTGAAGCTGAGGAGACCCTTTCAATGAGAATTCGCAGTGCCAGGCAATATAGACAAGTGGTCTGACTCGCTGTAAAATCGCTTAGTATGTTCACATTAGCCAAAAATCATCCCTGGCGATGTGAAGAGCTCAAGGCACAGCTGCCCACACGGTAAACAAAGGAATGAGCCATTTGTTGCACAGACTTTATAATTTGAAAACTGATTCGGCAGAGCAGTAGAACAATCCAGCAGAACAATTCCCTTGGGCCTGACTATCGCAGGCATTTAATCTAGTCATACAACCTTTTCTTCCAGACCAGAATTCCTTGCTTCCC
>NW_015285882.1:0-322 GCF_001447785.1 Gekko japonicus | reverse complement strand
AGGCACCCAGGCCAATGCAGGGCAGGCAGAGAGAAGAGAGCAGCCACCCAGGCTCTCAGGCTCCGGCTGAAGCCTGACTCCACTGAAGAGCAACTGCCACCCTGAGAGACCCAGGTGACCATGTGGATGAGTGTCAAGAGCAAAGCCACAAAGCTGCTAAGAAGAAGCTGGGACAGGGTCCTAGCAGCAACCCATATTTAAAGGTGAGGGGTGGGCAGGCAAAGCCCTGGAACCGATTGCTGCCTGACCCCCAGTATGACACAAACCCTCCACACAAGTGGCAGCCACCCATTTGTTACGCCAATCGCTTATTTATAGCAGA
>NW_015285881.1:0-322 GCF_001447785.1 Gekko japonicus | reverse complement strand
TAGAGGGAACACTGGGGGGGGGGAGATATTGTGTGTGGTAACAGATACAAAGTCCTAGAAAAAGTACAGCTAAGGAATGGCACCCTTCATTATTAGAGATATAAATGTTATAGAAAACTTGAAACCATGGGGGGGGGGGAAATTAACATTTTCCCTGTCTTTTTGGTTGTTAAAGAAAAAATGGAAATTTGGGGGGAACTTGAAATTAGGGTTGCCAGGTCCCTTCTGGAAACTGGCAGGGGAGGGGGGATTACCAGGGGCAGGAGGGAGACCCAGGCCATGTTGTTGGCAACATGGCAACATCACTTCTGGTGTGTACCGC
>NW_015285880.1:0-322 GCF_001447785.1 Gekko japonicus | reverse complement strand
GAGCCCCCCAAAACCCCACCATAGCTAGGGGCCTGGGCAGGGTGACTCTAGGTTGGGCTAAGCTACATGCTCTCAGTATTTTTCTGTGCTGGGGTACATCCTGGAAATTCTTAAAGCGATAACAGGAAGGAAAATTCTTCTTAAGGCTTATGTACCAATAGAATCCCATGAGATTATATCATCGAGTGTCCAAGTTCTTCCTTCCCCTGGAAGTGTTATTCCCTGACTAAGATTTTAAAAGATCCTTCCCGCAGTACAGGCTTAGCCAGGAAATAACGCAGGTTGACAAGTGTCTCTGTATCTCTCACGTGGCCTTCGCCGG
>NW_015285879.1:0-322 GCF_001447785.1 Gekko japonicus | reverse complement strand
CTAAGCAGAAGGGACTCTCCCAAGGCAATGTGCCTACGATTGGGGCCTTCACTATTGCTGTCCTATGCATTCAAAGGTCTTACCTTTTCGTAATTAGCCTTCCACCCTGCAGCAAAAGGTGGAACCATATCTCTTCATTTCAAAAATATCTCACTCTCCTTCATTGGACTTGAGTATCTACAGCTGTTAGGAAGCTGAGAGCAACATCTCACCTTTTTGCTTCCAAGACCAAGAGCTTCCCTCAGCAGATCAACTCACAGAACACACAGACACATATATGCACATTCATCTTTAAACGAGTAAGTAGATTGTAGAATTCACT
>NW_015285878.1:0-322 GCF_001447785.1 Gekko japonicus | reverse complement strand
ACTTCCAGGTGTGCACGCACTCATGTGCACACATATGAAAAATACGGAGGGGGGGGAATACAAAAAAGAAAGCGGAAAGACACGGAAAAGGGCACCCTCCTCCATCCCCAGAGAGCCCCCCGGCTACTCACGGATGCCGCGGGAGCTGCGAATGCCAGGCTGAGAAGCATGAGCAGCGGGATCATCTCCTCGTTGGTCTCCACGTAGGGCATGGAGAGCGCTCGGTCGTAGCACTGGAAGCCCACCTTGGCAGGCTTGAAGAGGTCGGTTAGCTCCAGAAAATAGAGGGTCACAATGGAGGAGGCCACGATGGGCAACTGAA
>NW_015285877.1:0-322 GCF_001447785.1 Gekko japonicus | reverse complement strand
CAGTGCTTTGCCAGTGTGTGTCTATCCTGCCATTTCCTAACCAGGCCTCCTGCCACCTGAACACAGTTGCTTCGGGTTAGATCCCTGACATTTCTGTGCCTTTTTGTAACATATGCTTTGAAATTTAGGGTCCAAATAATGAGACACTGGAGATCTGTGATCCAATTCTAAAACTACAACTCCTTCAATTTCTTTTAAAAGCACATGGGGAAAGGTTTGGTTCAGAACTTTTCTGCTTGGGCCAAGGGATAAACCTTTCCCTTTGTGTCATTTCCCCAACAAAGCTGCAAATTTCCCTGATATACCAGGAATAATATCTATC
>NW_015285876.1:0-322 GCF_001447785.1 Gekko japonicus | reverse complement strand
CCCCCCCCCCGGTCAGAAGCATCACCTGCCCGGCAGTTGCAGCATCAGTGGAAGCTCTCCCCTCCTCTGGTTCCCCACCACTCCTCTGCCTACCTGGCCTGCAGTGGCAGCAAAGGCTACAGCTCTCTCCTCCTCCTCCTCTTCCTCCTCCATGAACCTGAAGGGGACCAGTGTGACATACCCCTCCTTGTCACTCTACCTGCACATCCATACCCTCCTTACCATTCTGTACAACTGCCCATCCTTGGCCCACCACTTGCAAGCCAGTCTGCCTGACAGGGCTCCCTCACCCTTCCCCACCCCTCTGACCTCCCATCCACCT
>NW_015285875.1:0-322 GCF_001447785.1 Gekko japonicus | reverse complement strand
GGGCTGCAGTTGCTCCCTGCTCGGTGCTCTGTTCTTCCTGCTGTGACCTTCGGGGGCCCACGCCCCCTCATCCTCGACTCCTTCCCCAGCCCGCAGGGCTTACCGTGGACTGAAGCGGAAGGAGAGCAGCCGGACCTTGGCCTTGCTCCGTGGGTGGCGTTTGTGAGAGGGTCCTCTGGGAAGAGGAAAGGGGGTGCCCACAGAAGAATCCGGTTAACCTCTGGTCCCTCAGTAACCTGGACGATACCGTCACGGGGGGGGGGGCAGTCCGTGACTCCAACTATGGACCCTCGCAGACTGGAGGAAAAGTTGCCTTTTAAGG
>NW_015285874.1:0-322 GCF_001447785.1 Gekko japonicus | reverse complement strand
TGAGATCTGATGAGACTGGACTATATACCATGCCGTCTTCCCTCTCCCCACAGATGTTTTAAAATGATTACTAAGTCCTGGGCATATGACAATCTAGGTTTCTGAAGTCTAAAACTGATATCCCCTCAGCCAAAGATAGCTAAATGACTTCCAAGTACACCACAGACATCTCTAGCTTTAACCCTCCGTGTCCACTCAGCTTCCATTTTGTTAGTCTTTCACTTTGCCCCTCCATTTTGACAACCAAGATCAGCTCTTCTCTGACAGTCACGTGAGTCCTAAATAATATGTCTTGGGCCACCTGTACTACAAAGGCTGACAG
>NW_015285873.1:0-322 GCF_001447785.1 Gekko japonicus | reverse complement strand
CGAGCAAGGGAAACCTTTACCTTTATTGGACAGATTTAGCACAAGGGGATCAGTCAAGAGCAGTGCATTTCTTGAGCTCTGGGAGAGCAGAAGGTCCTCTTCGATCCGCTGTTTATCTACCCCACATGTTCTGTGATCCCCTTGCATAGTTTATTTAGGCCTTTTATTTGCTTCCTTTCCTCCTTATGTAGCTCAAGGCAGCTTACGATATGAATAGATGAAACAGAGTACCTAAAAATTCATAAAACCAGAGTCGCAGGTTAGGACCGCTTTAATGAAACGCAGACTTGCTTTATTTCCTTTGACTCATTAGCTCATAGGA
>NW_015285872.1:0-322 GCF_001447785.1 Gekko japonicus | reverse complement strand
CTTTGCCTCTCTGGCTAGTAACCACCGTTGGCAGCTTCAAAACAACTTCCATTAAGGAACAAGTCTTCTTTAAAAATGAACATGTACCCAGTGCAACTTATGTGCAAATAAAACCACTCAAACCAAAGGAATCACATGTGTAAGTTTTTTACTACCTCCACAGTGCTGGTGATTTTTGTTGTTCTACACATTTTGAGCCACTTGTTAAGAATTGTTGGAATTTCATCTTGCAACTTAGTATGATGTACAGGGATGGGCACCAACTGGAAAAATGTGATTTGTGGTTTGTGGGGCCACAAACCCCATTGAAAGGGATTGCAGT
>NW_015285871.1:0-322 GCF_001447785.1 Gekko japonicus | reverse complement strand
TGTGTGTGTGTGTGTGTGTGTGTATCACCCAGCAATCAAGTGAAAGTTCCCTTGGCTCTGAGCAAAATTTGAACATCAGATGTTCACATATGGCATGAAAAATATCACCAAATTAAAACATTCATATGCTTGGGTAACTTCAGCTAATGATTCCTCTTCAACTTGTTTGAAAAATGAAGAGATTCTTTTCATACTGTTGAAATTCAAGTGAAAGACTAAAGTCCCCCAATAATTAGAGTCCTGTTATTTCACCCTTGAATAAGTAACATCCTGCTACTTTAAACTGGATGTGAGACCCCATTCATACAAAGTAGGTATTTGT
>NW_015285870.1:0-322 GCF_001447785.1 Gekko japonicus | reverse complement strand
CCCCCCTTTTCTAGGAACTATTTCCTTCAGGCAAGGACTACCAGTTTAACTGACCTATTTCAGGATCCTCCATGATCCTTCACTCTCCTTTTCACTATGGGAGCATCCCTAGAACACACCTAACACAACTCTGTTTCTGAAACTGGGACACAAGCTGTGTTTCAGGGAAGCTTTTCTGCTATTATTGTGTTTCTTACTTATGAATCCCCTGATCAGCTTCAGGGGAACCACATCATCCCCTAGGAAACAGTTTGAAAAGCACTGCCTTAAATTACCTATGCAACTCAAGGGGGCAATGTAGCGATATTTAGACTCTGCTTTT
>NW_015285869.1:0-322 GCF_001447785.1 Gekko japonicus | reverse complement strand
CTGCTTAGCGCGCCGCCATAAACCGGAAGGAGCAACAGTCTCAACCAGACATATGACTTCTCTTCTCTCTGGAACGTTGCCCAAACTGGAGGGGAAACGGTGATAAATGGCAGATAAAATAGGGCCCATCACCCTCCAGACTCTCTCTTACAGAGAACAGGAGGACACATTCAAACACGTTAATGAACGGCTTCTCGGTCTCCGGTGGAGTCATTTACCTACTTAGGTTCGGAGCGTGCAGATGGGTAGCATTATTATTTCATGCTTTGTCTGAAGCAGCGCGGTTGTTACCTTGCGCAGCGTGCACATCATTCCGAAATAA
>NW_015285868.1:0-322 GCF_001447785.1 Gekko japonicus | reverse complement strand
CTCTTTCTTTTGTGTCCCTGTGTTGTTATCTAACACAGTACTCAGTACCACCATTGTACCCAGTTGAACTTGATGGAATACATTATGCAAATCCATAATGTATCAGCAGGAGAAATCTCGGTAACATAAGCATTACTGTAGGGTTACTGATTAATGTCAGGCACAGTCAAATGTCAGTGCAGCCCAACTTTCCTCTGAGAGAAAATAACATTCCTTTTGGACACGATGCAGATAGGTTTAAACAGAGGGATGGATCAAATTGTATGATTATATCAAAGTGATGAAATAACACAAATTCTAAGCTTCTCAAAACATATTAAGA
>NW_015285867.1:0-322 GCF_001447785.1 Gekko japonicus | reverse complement strand
CGGCGGCCTGTTTTCCTTTGACCACAGAAAATGCTGGAGGTTGGCTTCTCGTTCCCCCGTCCAAAATGGCTCATTGTAATGAAGTTTGCAGACGGCCAGGCCGCCTCCCGCCAGAACCCGCCTCCCCGACCACCACCCAGCGCAACGCATGGCGTAGTCTCTCGCTCAGGAGAGCTATTAAAAGGGCCTGGCAGGAAACATCAGACATAGTTTCCCTCTCTGCTCATGTCACTTTCAATTAAAAGACAATCGCTTCTTAGAACACTTGATTCAGACTCCTAATCGGCAGCAAGCTACTGCTTGGAAGAGGGACTTGGGGGGG
>NW_015285866.1:0-322 GCF_001447785.1 Gekko japonicus | reverse complement strand
TGAGGCTAACTCTCGCCGGCAGGATCTGCCCGCCAGCCCCAGGGCCCACTGCGAGGCCAGCAGCACAACCGGAAGTTTACACTGTTGCCTTCTTTGCCCTCCTCATCAGGGGCACCCTGGATGCCACCATGAGTGCTGGTGGCTGGCCTGATGTTGGTTGAGCTGAGGAATGCTGGGACGAACAGGGGCATGAGACCCTTAAGGCAGGTGGGTGCGGATTCTGGGGGGAAGGCAGCACTTCCGGGCCCCGGGAAATATGCAGAACAGGGCAGAGGCAGTAAGTCTGAAAACCCAAAGCAGAAGAGCACCGGTGGGGGTGGGG
>NW_015285865.1:0-322 GCF_001447785.1 Gekko japonicus | reverse complement strand
GTTTGGAACAATGCGAACCCTGATCTGAAATTCACTTAAAAACTACTATTTAGTACTTGCTTACAGAGGTGTTAGGAGTCTGAAGATGAGCTTTCCCCTTTATAATTAACTCAGGAAGCAGGCCAGGCTGTTCACTTCAATGTGATAAGACACTGAGGTGAAGGAAATCTCTTCACGTCCTCAGTAATGTTTGTCTTTGATGGTCACAAAAGCGGACCATCTCTTGTAGCTGCGATCTGAAATGATCTTAGCAAGTCAGGGTTGTTTGCTTTTGGAACAAGCTTTCTCGCAAGGGGTATCCAGAAAGCTCATTTTGCATTTT
>NW_015285864.1:0-322 GCF_001447785.1 Gekko japonicus | reverse complement strand
GGGAACAAACTTTGTATGCCATAGCACGGACTTTCTGATAACCTACATCACAAATTTTCTAAATAATGCCTGTGCCTTTTCCAGACTGTAACAGTACCATAACCACACCTCAAGGCTCACAAAGGCTTCAATCATACGTTAAGGAGTCCCAGAATAACTGAGAAATCAAGACTGTATCTTCCTGTTCCTTTGAATGCATCCGGCAATCCAAATACAGTAACTAAGGTGCCACTTTGGCCATGCAAACCTAATAAATACTTGGGGGTTTTGCATGCATGTATGTATCTGTGGATTAAGTTGAGCTATTCACTGTATACCAATG
>NW_015285863.1:0-322 GCF_001447785.1 Gekko japonicus | reverse complement strand
GGTGACAGCTGGCTGGCCCATGACACCCTGTCCAGCAAAGAACTTGTCCATCTGCCTCCCTGTCAGTTCCACCAAGATCACATATGGTCGCACCTCCTCTGGATGTTGACAAGGGAAATGAGGATACTAGACAGGAATACTACCAGGGCTCTAAGATTCCTTCAGAACCGTCACCAGACAATCGGGTTGGAGACCCCAAACCCATATCCCCAAAGGAAGATCTCCCTTTAAATGCAGAGCAGATGACCAGAATGGCTCATGCTTTAGAAACAGACATTATGACCAATCAACAGAAGCCTAAGGGCAAGATCCTTCGTGAGTT
>NW_015285862.1:0-322 GCF_001447785.1 Gekko japonicus | reverse complement strand
TCCCGCCCCATAGGACTGAGAAAAGCAAATTTGGTCAGAGGGGTGAAGTAATTCTGAGTGACCTTGAGAAGCATTCCTGTGGCACCCTCTGAAAATAAGTGATTGAAGAAAACCCAAACACTCAGCCCAACTACTATAAACAAACTCTGGGAAGGTTGCCAACGTACTATCCATGTTATGGAAAACAAACTCTGGGCAACTGGCCGCTAAACCTGGACTTTCAAAAACAATTTATTAAAAGTGGCAATTGTATTAAAACAGAAGAAGCAACAAGGGAATTAGGAAAAGAACCGGGGCAGGCTGCCAGCGATTAAGGAAACCT
>NW_015285861.1:0-322 GCF_001447785.1 Gekko japonicus | reverse complement strand
AGAAGTCAGCTTGACTTGATGGGGGGGAGGCTAATCTATGTCTCCCAACAGAAATAACAAATCATTTAAAAAATTCTTTCACACTAATAACTTACGATCAGTTCAGCTGAACAAGTCTGAGATGCTGTCTCCGTTTTGGCAGCCAAGAAGAACAGCCAAACCAAGTCTCTGCCCATCAATGTCAGGCTGCTGCTGCTTCCCAGTTGTACGAAGCATGCTCAGCAGAGGGTCCTGAGAGTCAGTTATGTGCCCCATGTGCCAAGTGAATTTATTCATGATGAAGTCCTGTTCATTTCAGTAGAACTTACATCACTATTGACTG
>NW_015285860.1:0-322 GCF_001447785.1 Gekko japonicus | reverse complement strand
TCCCAATATCACAAATGGATTTGAGTTTTATCTTGTACTTTATTCTTGTCGCTCTATTAAACATAATTTACTATTTCTTACTGTTATACAGGATCTTCCTCACCTTTTTCTTGATTTTTATCTTCTCTGTCTTTTCTCACTCTCAAGGATAACACATTTACATTTTGATTGAGTAAACAGGCTAGAAAAAAAGCAAGGTGTAATAGTTGCATAGGACTCTATGCAATACAAGGTTTTTGGTTAATTATATACATATGTAATTGTTCTATAATATGTGTTGAATTGTTTACATCTTGTCAATTAATGTTGAATTATTGTTCTT
>NW_015285859.1:0-322 GCF_001447785.1 Gekko japonicus | reverse complement strand
ATTGATTCCTACTCTTTGCTTCCTGTCGAAGCTAGTAAGCTTCAAGTTGGTGTGTTCTCACTCTCCCATGGGCTGGGAGAGAGGTGGAGGAATACTTGCATGGGAAGACTGGAGAGCCAGTGCTGCAGTGCTGGGCAGACGATCCCGCACTGCCCGGAGGAGGGGCCCAATAAGCTGGAGATGCCTGTGTGGCAGCGGCTGCTTTCAGCTAAGGCTGTCAGGTGATCCATGATGGGGCGTTGCTGGGGGTTCAAAGCAAAGATTGCTGGCAAGCCATGTCACCCCCATGCAGTGATAGCCATCCCAGGCTATAGGATGCCAG
>NW_015285858.1:0-322 GCF_001447785.1 Gekko japonicus | reverse complement strand
ATGCATCGGTCTGCCTTTCAGCGGCTGAGAAGCCTCATTTGATCTTATCGCTCAGCCTGTCAATGTGGTGGCATCAAGGCAGGGGGGGGGGAGGACAGAGGAAGGGGAGGCGGCTGAGAGGAGGAATAGGAGCCATCCCTCTCCGGCATCCATCCGGCCTCCCGTCTGCTGGGTCAAGAGGAAGCTAATGATTCCCATGACGGGAGGGGCGGCTTGCCGCACCACGGAACTGAATCCCTGTCACTGGAAGGAAACAAAATATAAAAGCAGCTAGATCTAGAATGAAATTAAAAATGAAATTGAAAGACGCCTGCTCCTTGGG
>NW_015285857.1:0-322 GCF_001447785.1 Gekko japonicus | reverse complement strand
TGGACTACCCAACAGAGTCCTCCCAGGAGCTAGTCCTGTGGGGAGAACTCTGCTGGGCAGCCCGGTTTTGCTTGAAATTCCTGAATATATCCAGGATTTTTTCTTGGTTCTCCCGAAAAATCTCGGATACCTTTGGGAAGCCAAAATATACCCTGGAAATACCAATAAGGTATTTTTTGGGGTATGTTTTCAATTCGGGTAAGCCCAAATGCACACCCCTAGTAGATACTATTGAAATGTTAATTGTGGTACCATGTTCTGGGCTATTCAACTGGTGGATCGTATTGTGTGTATAAAGTGCCGTCAAGTCATAGCCGACTTA
>NW_015285856.1:0-322 GCF_001447785.1 Gekko japonicus | reverse complement strand
TGCTGGATCAGACCAGTGAGGGTCCATACGCGTGTTTGTACAGGCCACTAGGCTCTTCTAACACTAAACTACCTTCTAACATTAAACAGAGCTGCAATCACTTTTTACAAATTTTACATAGATTATTGCACTTGTGTTCGTTACAGGATTGAGCAATGTAGTATTCAGGGCGGCAGGGATCCTCCTGGGTACCAAGACTTCCCTGGGCACTGCCTAAGTGTAGGCACCATAAGGACGAGTCACTTGTTTTTTAAGAGTCCTGAAATGTCAGGGTACAGAGATTTCAAAAGGAGACTGCATAAGCATATGGAGCAGAGGTCCA
>NW_015285855.1:0-322 GCF_001447785.1 Gekko japonicus | reverse complement strand
TTACTTACTTACTTCATTTATAATCCACCTTTCAGCCGGAGATTCAAGGCAGATGACAAAATTTTAAAATTAAGAACTTGATGAAGTGGCCTGCCAAACATGGTTCAATAAATATCTTGTCTTTAAGGCGCTACAATTCTCAAATTTGTTATTAGAAAAAGCCAAGTGTTTCTTTTCCATCAGACATCATATGCGGTGTTTGCTTTGCCCAGGTTAGAATTCCTGGTCCTCTACCAGATTTCCAACCCATTTGAAGCAGCACCACCTCTGTACCTGTGGGCTGAACCATGGAATGTGGGAAGACCGGATTCTCTCTCTCTCT
>NW_015285854.1:0-322 GCF_001447785.1 Gekko japonicus | reverse complement strand
GCTTAGAGGGAACATTGGTCTTGGGTCCACTGTATATCCCAGAGAGGGATAGTGCAACTGGGCAAGGGAAACCTTGGGGGTCTGTACTGGTGCACCCATAAGGGGGAGGGCGGAGGGTGTGAATTGGAGGGACTCTGCCTGCATCAACCCCACCCTTCAAGCTGTATCTCTTTCAAGTAAGTCTTTAAATGGACAAGTCTGGGGAGAGGAAGTGATGAAGGCATTAAAAATGCTCTTTGCAGGTGTGGTCCAGGGGGAGGACTTTGGCAGAACCTCTGTTTGCCAAATACTCCCCAGGTAAAAGAAAGGTGACGAATCCTAT
>NW_015285853.1:0-322 GCF_001447785.1 Gekko japonicus | reverse complement strand
TCAGGCCACCCTTTCACGTTCCAAGAGCAACAAGTGTCATTGCATCCTGTGTACAAAATGTATTTTTCTATTATAGGGTCCAGGGAGCGAAAAAGGAGATTGAATATGCAGCGAAATATAGACATAATTTGCGGGGGGACGGGACACATTTGCTTTGCACATGCACACAAAGGGTGGGTGGATAGGGATGCAGTAGGGCTGGTGTATGCCTGCTTGGGGTAGGAAATCTTGCCTGCTGGCACACTAGTGGCCAGTGAGAGATATTTTTTTTTAAAATTGCTGTTGGTGCAGGCAAAAACCCAGAAGTGACATCAGTCTTCTC
>NW_015285852.1:0-322 GCF_001447785.1 Gekko japonicus | reverse complement strand
CTTGGTTGAGTCACTGTGATTCATTTGTGGCTGGAACCACCTGGAGGTTGCCAAGCAACCCTGCTACCCACCTAAAACTATCCTGAACCATGTGCCTCCTGCACAGCCTATGTGGCAACTCTCCCCTCAGATCATCTGAGAACTCTTCCTCCCCAAACAAAATAATTATTTTTATTCGCATCACATCAAGCCCCAGTATTCCTAGCTAGTTCAAAAAGCTGTCAAGGAAGCCACAGCCCACAGGTCTTATTGGTAAGCAAGGACTTTTTGTCTTCTCGGCTACTGGGATTGTAAACTCCAAGATGGGAAATTCCTGGAAATT
>NW_015285851.1:0-322 GCF_001447785.1 Gekko japonicus | reverse complement strand
CTTGTTCTATGAGTGCAGTGGCCTAATTTAGACATGATGCTATAGTTGGTGTTCAATGAGAGACACTCACAGAGTGGGCCTTGCAAAGTGGGCATTTCCCATTTCTGTCTTCCACTGATCTCCTGACCCCAATGTGTTGATGGGAAGCAGCAGACCACCAGGAACACATAGGAGCAAACACATTGGAGTGGGATGGGGTACATAGCAGGAATCGCTGCCCCCTCTTCTGAAAATGGAATTGCCAATAGGTCTTCAGAATTGCACAGCTGGATGTGAGCCAGTGATAGGATTGCCACCTCTGCATTGGGGAATTCTTGGATAT
>NW_015285850.1:0-322 GCF_001447785.1 Gekko japonicus | reverse complement strand
TTGGAGGCAGTCTTAGTCTGATCAGATGAGTGGAAGTTTGGCAAGTACTTCAGATATTCTAAATTGTATCATTAGGATGGCTAGTCTTCTTAATGTGCCAGTTCTTTCAGCAAATCCTCACACAGCAGCTACTTTTTGCAGCTAAAGAGCAGATGAATCACTTAAGAGGACTTGATTAATGATTTGTTGGCCGAGTGAGCCTTTGGCCCCAAAGAGAGCATTCTGCTCTAGTTGGCATGGTGAGATTAGGCACAGAGTCCTACATTTCTGCTGACTTTCGGCCCTCTGTAATGGTAATGGCCCACAGAGAAGGTATCATTCC
>NW_015285849.1:0-322 GCF_001447785.1 Gekko japonicus | reverse complement strand
CCCAAACCTCCATTCTTCACCCGTTGGTAAGTTACCACTCTAGCCAGAGGAAAAGTGTGCCTGCCAAATAACCAAGTAAAAAGCTTTCTTAAAATCTCAGATATAATGTATTCCGGAGGAGGAAAAACACTAGCTAAGTAATTGGCGGCTGGAATGCAATAAGTCATGAAATATTGAATTTTGCCACTGGTGGACAATCGCCAATTCTTCCATTTTTCCAATTGTTCCACGGTACGTTGTTTCCAGATATGCCAATTATCCTTCCAGCCAGTCTCCGTAAGATCAAAAAGAATTCCTAAAATCTTCAATGCTGTTTGAGATT
>NW_015285848.1:0-322 GCF_001447785.1 Gekko japonicus | reverse complement strand
TCTTAGTGTGGGTGCCTGCAATCACCTGCTTCATTGGAAAGTAGGTTAACTGGATGATTCCTTCTTTCTGCAGATCTCTCACTAGGTGGCATTTTACGTCAATATGCTTG
This sequence comes from Gekko japonicus, assembly GCF_001447785.1. Taxonomy (NCBI): domain Eukaryota; kingdom Metazoa; phylum Chordata; class Lepidosauria; order Squamata; family Gekkonidae; genus Gekko; species Gekko japonicus. Next base: position 212 of record NW_015285848.1, on the reverse strand, counting down.
GAATGTCGTTTCACATCTTCTTGCTTCGATAGGTGAATGCAGCTCTGGCTGTCTTCATGCACTAGTATGGGATGTGGTACATCTACACCCTCATCTGTTAGTAGCCGGGGTAGCTACTTTAACTCTTGACAACCTTGTGCAGATGATACGGACTCTGCTTCAGTGGTGGATCCCGCAACCATCTCTTGCTTCTTGCTTGACCAGCTTACAGC
>NW_015285847.1:0-322 GCF_001447785.1 Gekko japonicus | reverse complement strand
GTTACACCTTTCTGAGTCCATCAGTGGCCTTAGGGGGATGTAACTCAGCTCACAATTGCAGGGTATGTGGCTTAATCAGCAAGTCATCCTCTTCTCCCCACTTTCCGCAGCTTCTGACAGCCACTGGAGGAAAGTTGGGGTTTTTTACTGCTCACCCTACCCCAGGCTGATGGGCATCGAGGGTCTCCTTGAATGGATGCCCAAGATCTGTGTGCCATATGCAGATCGGGAGGGGGAGGGCAGGAAAGGATGAGCCAGCTCTTGGCTGTTCTTGTGGCCCTTTCTTTTATGCCCAGAGTAATGGAGCTGCGGTGGCTCAAGT
>NW_015285846.1:0-322 GCF_001447785.1 Gekko japonicus | reverse complement strand
TGCAGCATCAGGAGCTTGCAGGCCCCTCGGGATCTGTTCCAAGAGGATGTTTGGAAACAGCCCAAGGGTAATGCCTGTCTGTGCATTGGTGTTCACTGTACAACACCAAAGTGCAGTGAAGAACCCTGTGCAAATATTTCTTTTCAGTTATCGGCTGGTAAAATGATGGTGTTATTTAATTGTCGCAAGGGAGCCACTGAGTACGGGTCTGGCAACCACAGCAAGACGCAAGCTGAATGTTTTAGGGGCACCAGGAGCTCAGTGGCTGGGCCGAGAGCTTACTTGGCTTCTTTGTCCTTGTTTATGAAAGAGACCCGATTGC
>NW_015285845.1:0-322 GCF_001447785.1 Gekko japonicus | reverse complement strand
CACAAAAGCATGCATTGTTCTGGTTCACTTGTCAGCCCCTAAACTATCTCGGTCTTCTTCCTGTGTCATTGGTTTGACAAACCTAAGCAGGCACTGCATGAAATGAGATCAGCCAAATCATGTCAAAATATCAAACTGAAGAGAATACTTAGAGCGTATCCTGGGAGCGATTTTATTTATCGAAACACGGTGACAGTGACGGAATGGAGGCTGCGACGACTTGATAATGCGTGCAAAGAGAGCTCCTTAATGCAGGATGTTATATTTCTGTGCACAATGGCAGTTCTATGTGTGTGTGCCTGTCTGCGTGTGTATATATATA
>NW_015285844.1:0-322 GCF_001447785.1 Gekko japonicus | reverse complement strand
CTACAAGCAGCCAGCACTGAGGCAGTTAATAGTCAGGGTTAAGGGCAATGCATCCTACAGAGCAGGAGTCGCTACTGCATGCTTGTCTGCGCAGGGGCAACATATCCCAGATGAACACTTCAGTGGTTAATCGTAACGCTGAAAAAGAGAAAGATGTCTCTCATCTCAAGGTGGGGGAAAGGGACATGGTATGTGGAAGATTCTGACTGAAGACACCAAGTGGAATATGTGACTCCTGGGTATAATCAGTGTTTGTCCCCGTTACCCCCCCCACACCAAGTCAGCGCTAACTTACGACAAGAGACATTCAGAGGTGGTTTGC
>NW_015285843.1:0-322 GCF_001447785.1 Gekko japonicus | reverse complement strand
GCTCTAGGCAAATGCCTAATTTGCCTAGTAAGTGAGCCGGCCCTGGGTGTGAGGCTCTCCTCACCATGTGTCATGGTCCTGCCCAGAACTGGGGCCCATCATTACATCTAAATGGAGTTGCCATGATACTTGCAGCTGTTGCATGGCTGGGAAGTCCCCCCTGGGTTGTCGCAAGTGAAATATAATTTGTAGCTCGGCCTGGGTCTCCTGTGTGTGAATTCACACCTGGTTGAAAATGATGCACATTTAACGAGGATAGTTCAGTGTGAATTATCCTTGTTAAATGTGCGTCGTTTTCAACTGGGTGTTTCTGTTCTGGTGT
>NW_015285842.1:0-322 GCF_001447785.1 Gekko japonicus | reverse complement strand
ACTCCTAACCACGACACCAAACTGGAAGAGCTGTGTGCTGCCACACTGGGGACTCAGGCAGCAGAGGGTGAACCTCCTCTGTTTCAGTGGGTCCCTGGGTGACCCACACTCCATGTGGGCTGTACAGTCAGGTGTAGCCGACACAGGTCTGGGGTGCACACAGCCGTACCTGAAAAAACTGCAGAGGCCGTGCCGCTTCCAGCTTATCTGAATCCACAGTGCTCTGCCACCGAGAGCCAGCGTGGTGTTGGGGTTGAGAGCGGCAGAATCTAATCGGGAGAACCCAGTTTGACTCCCCACTTCTCCACAAGCAGCCAGCTGG
>NW_015285841.1:0-322 GCF_001447785.1 Gekko japonicus | reverse complement strand
AAGAGTTATTTACAAATGAACATAAAGCCTACGTTTTATGTCTTGATGTATAACTCCCTTTGAGTGAAGAAACTCAAGCCCTTTGAGGATGTGCTTTGTCACCCAAATGATCTCAAACTCTCTCATCGGTCCACAGCTTTCCACCTTCTCCAGGACAGAGCCGTCTTCTCCTGCCTCCATGAAAAGGTGGATCGTCTCATCCCACAAGATGGCTCCATAAAGCTCTGCAATGTTCTCGTGGCGGAAGCAGGCCTGGATCTCAACATCTGATGGCTTAAACTGTTCCACTGGTACCTAGGATGTCAAAACATAGGTAGGCTAA
>NW_015285840.1:0-322 GCF_001447785.1 Gekko japonicus | reverse complement strand
AATCTCCAGGTAATTCCCAAGCAGGAGTTAGAACCCCTACAAAATGTGGGAGATACCAAGAGGAGTGAGTGACTCTCCTGTCCTCATTGGTCTTCTGGAAGGTCCGCTTCCACTTTGAGATCCGTCTGTTTCCATGCCCGCTGCATCATCTCCTCTGAACTGGTCTGCTGTGTGGACTAGCAGCCGCGACCACAACCCCAAACGTGTGGTTTGTGAGCAATCGCTGCTCTCATTCACAGGGCCGCTCATCTACAAGCTTGTCCTCTTAGAAATGCCCTTGGCTGGAAATCCATCTGTCAGATTCCATCTGAACTTAGTAGAA
>NW_015285839.1:0-322 GCF_001447785.1 Gekko japonicus | reverse complement strand
GACCGGGGCCAATAATCAGCCTCTGTGGCACTTCTCATGATTCTAGGGGACAATTACACGTGCTGCAGAAGTTTCACCTACAGCAAAATCCAAATCTCCCCCAGATGTTAGGAAGAGGGACATTTCTCAACACCTTTGCAATGGCAGGGATTGAACCTGAGACCCTCCAACATGCAAAACATGTTCCATCACTGGGCTCTTATTGTCTAAAATTGCTTAGAAAGTTCCAAATTTGCATATCCCGAAGGTATGAATAAAACGTTTCATCTGGAAAAGTAGGGTGCAAGCCGGGTAACAACTGGAGTTGCCAACCCCCAGCAAT
>NW_015285838.1:0-322 GCF_001447785.1 Gekko japonicus | reverse complement strand
AACCATGGAGCAAGTTCCCCCAAGCGGCCGGAGCCGTGGGGTGTGTGTGGCTCCCCGCGCCGAGGGGAAAGGGATGGCTCTGTGGGGCATCAGCCTGGAGCCTGGCCAGCCTACCTATGCGGGTCTCCTCGGAAGTAAGTCCCTGGAACTTGGCTGCCAACCTCCAGCCCAAGAGCTGGCCGAAAGGCGCTGGGCACTGCTGGGTCTCATCCTGCCCCCCCCTTTTCGGGTTGAACCCGTGTGCTTCGGGGGCGGGGGGGGGACCGTTTCCCCCCCAGGTTGGGGGGCCTGCTCCGGCGAAGGTAAACAGCCTCCCCTAAAG
>NW_015285837.1:0-322 GCF_001447785.1 Gekko japonicus | reverse complement strand
TCGATGACATGTTTATGATAATTCCTTTCTTCCTGTAGGGAGAGCCATCAGAACGAGTTAGGACTGTGGTGAAGTGATACCTCCCCCCACACAGGTAGCTGGTGCAAAATCTATATATTTTAGAAGATAAATGTCTAAAGTGCACTCTGGTGATGTTCACGGGCTTCCTTCACATAACTATCTTCACTGAACCGGAGGGTTTGGCTTTAGAACTCCCTCGTCTGGTTTATTTTGGGCATCCGCTCAGGAGAATGGAGTCTGATATGTAAAAACGTGGTCTTTCTGAGGGTATGCGAAACTCCAGCACTACATTTAGTAACTA
>NW_015285836.1:0-322 GCF_001447785.1 Gekko japonicus | reverse complement strand
GTCTGATTCAGCATAAGGTAGCTTCATATGTTCATGGGATCCAACTCGCAGCTTGCTCTCTGCTTCTCTGTTGTGTTCCCAATTCAACCCGCCTTTTCTTCTCAGACATAGATACACACGTAACCGTCCCCTTTTCGCATCAGCTCTGGGATCACTTCTCTAGCCGGGGTGGTCTTAGGTATGGGTCATCTGGGGCAGCTGCCCTGAGCCCCATGCTGGGGGGACACTGCCCCGGCAGCTAGCTACTTCAGTGGGGAGGATGCTGCTGGCTTGCCAAACCCTGAAGATGCCAACACAACAAGCAGAGGAGGTGTCCAGCCAT
>NW_015285835.1:0-322 GCF_001447785.1 Gekko japonicus | reverse complement strand
TTTCTTCACTCATCCTTCCTCTCCCAACTTGGTTTTTCTTCTACCCTTTGCCTTCAGACTCCTAAGCCTACCATTTAAGCTTCAACTGCTTTCTCTCTTTCCACTCTCTTTGCTCCACTGAAAGCGCCCTCACCAAAATCACTGACAGTCTCCTCACCACACATTTAAAATGCATAATTGAAGACGAGTTCAAGACATTAAAAAAAATAAGTCACTAGTACCTTTTGTTGTGGAAATATAAGTGGGAAGGCATATCTTCACAACGAACAGGGCTAGAGACTTGGGGTTTTTTGAAAATGAAAGCTGGGGTTTCAGAGAACCC
>NW_015285834.1:0-322 GCF_001447785.1 Gekko japonicus | reverse complement strand
TGCTGAGCCCTGGCTGACTCATGACAGGTGCCATATACAGAGATAATGACATTGAATGAATACTTTAAACCTCTACAACTCTGATCTTTCTGTACTTTCAACAGTATGTGTCTTGGGCTCGGCAACCTTTTGGGCCTGCGTGTGAAAACAGTGGAATGACTACCTGTGATGATGTTGGGGATGGGAGCGTAAGAAGACATGATGGCTATGCTTGGTGATATACACTGGAAGTAAGCTGGACCCCAGAGATGCTCCCAATCCCTTAGAGGCTAGCCTTGGGCCTGTCTGGTAACTACACTGGTCCAGGAGGTGATGAGGGCAT
>NW_015285833.1:0-322 GCF_001447785.1 Gekko japonicus | reverse complement strand
GGAGGACATAATACAGCATTAACAGGTGAAATACCTGTTGAATTCAGTACATGGTTCACTTTCTTTACAAAAATTATTATGGTGAATACCTCAATTGTTCAAAGCTACATAGGGTTGCAAGCCCAGCTCTGGCAACTGGCAGGAGACACTTGGGGACAGGAACATGTAAACTGCTGTTGCACCATCAGAGCAAACCCAAAAGTGATATCAGCCCATTGGAACAACACTCTAGGATTCCACTGAAACACTATTGTTAAATCTCAGTGGAATCCTAGACCATCACCCTGATGTAGTGATGTCACTTCCAGGTTCATGCCAGAAG
>NW_015285832.1:0-322 GCF_001447785.1 Gekko japonicus | reverse complement strand
TATATATAAACAGATAAAATTTAAAACAGAATAAAACAGCAATAATCAGACTAAGATGGTGCTGATTATTCCATATCCTTCTCTAGAGGGGAGGAGACGGGGAAGCCAGGCTTCATGGCAAACCCATTGCTGTCATCAACCATTGGACTGGTGGAACATCTCTGTCTTACAGGCCCTGTGGAACTGCATTAGGTCTTTGAAGAATTCAGTTTCAGCCAGCTCCGCTTCAACCACCCAGCTGTTGCCTTCAGCCTTTTGGCCAAAATAGGTGGGGCGGTATCCAGCCATCCCTCCATCAGCAGATACAGCTGGTTGTCATCGG
>NW_015285831.1:0-322 GCF_001447785.1 Gekko japonicus | reverse complement strand
TCTTCTCTTCTTCTTCTTTGTGCCGACGGGCCTCACATTGGGGACTCCTGACTTATTCTATATGTTTTGCTGCCAGGCATATGATGCACCAGATGATTCAGAAAGTTCCCTTGAACATGGCTTTATTTGCTCTCAGTTTATTACCCCCGGCACCTCTGTTCACCTTGCGTTCGGCTTGTTTACCATTGCTATCTCTCGCCCAATAATTTACAAAGGAGAAACACCTCTGTTGACTTCTGGGCGGCCTTGTTTGTTGTGATGGCCCCCGATGACCAAGCAGCGCCTTTTGCTGTGGTTTGCTGTTTTTAAACAGCTGTCGGGG
>NW_015285830.1:0-322 GCF_001447785.1 Gekko japonicus | reverse complement strand
ATAGGTTTCTAGCTCTTTCTAGGTCACGGGTGCATGTCTTATTTTAGTCACAGGCAGCCCTTGAAATAGAAAGAAAAAAAATCCATTAACTCGTAACTCAAGGCTAAGGATATATTTCACACAACGTTACAGCGCTCTGGTCTATTTTTAGCTCCATCACGTAGGAGTTCTCGCAGCTTGCATACTAATAGTTACGGCACAGGGAAGCCAGCGGGCTTAGGTGAGGAGACAGCATCGCTTCGTGGAGAAGGCAGAGGGAGCGAGCGAGAGAGGGAAAAGGAAACCCTCAAAAAGATCTCGAGGATCTATATTAAGACTGGCA
>NW_015285829.1:0-322 GCF_001447785.1 Gekko japonicus | reverse complement strand
CCCACAAAGTAGCCAGCAGTCTGAAATTGAATCAGTTAGTACATGCCATCTGATCTGTTTAACATGTGTGACTAATCTTTTGTTGTTTTATCCTGATGTGTTTTTATGAATGTGGTACATCGACCATAGCCCTGCATTAGCAGGGACTGGGCGATTAGCAAATTAAATAAATAAACAAAACCCCGGATCTGAAGCCACGCAGAAGTGCTAACATGACACGTGGTAAATGATGCAAACATTACATAGCAGGATCCTGGTTTCAGGAAGCTTATACACAGAGGTATAGATCACAATCCCTAATAATTTTTCTAAGCAGCTTTGT
>NW_015285828.1:0-322 GCF_001447785.1 Gekko japonicus | reverse complement strand
TAAAAATGGCTTCTACCATAGAGTTTTTATCCAAATACAAGAGTGTTGCCCGGATGTTGCAGACGTGATGACATTACTTCCACTTCATGCTGGAAATCATGTCACTGACAATGTAGCCTAGGCAAAGATGAAGCACATAAGCAACTGTATAGGAGGGAAATAGTATATAATATGAACAAAGTTTGTCGGCTAGATTAGAGACTAACCAGTGTATTATAACAGATGGGAATTGTATAACAGAAAAAGCTGAATGGATGCAGACAAGAGGGAAATACTCATTTTTCCATATAGCGGTGTCTTGAGATGAATATCCCCCAAAATG
>NW_015285827.1:0-322 GCF_001447785.1 Gekko japonicus | reverse complement strand
CTCCAGACTGTTTGCACATGGAATGCATTTAATGTACAGGAAAGGATACTGGTTGGCTGTTTGACTAACATTCTTTTTCCCTCTAAAGGCTTTGGAGAAAAACCACCAGTGGCTGATATATGATCAGCAACGGGAAGCCTATGTTCAGGGCCTCTTAGCAAGGATCTTTGCACTAGAGCAGCAGTTCAAAAATGTTGTCCCGCAGGAAGCCAAAGAAACCCAGACCGAAGGTATTGGCTGACTCTCCTTCAAACTGAACAGAATTCATCAAAATCGTATATTGTATTGAGCTGATTTCCCAGGTCAGGGTTTTTTGGGGGGG
>NW_015285826.1:0-322 GCF_001447785.1 Gekko japonicus | reverse complement strand
CTCTGTGTGGGGCTGCCCTTGCAGATGGTCCAGAAACTTCCGTTCGTGCAAAATGAATGCAGCTCACCAGGGTCCTTACTGGGATGCACGGAAACAGGCAACGTCAGCACAATTTCTGCTGTGTTTTTGGGGCTCGATCCAAGGTGCTGGTTTTGGCCTTTAGAACTTCGACCACTATCAACCTGCCCGAAGTTTTGAGATCCATGTATGCTGCCTTCCTGTGGGAACCAGCCTCAGCAAAGATTAGGTAGCATAGAACTCACGGGAGGGCCATTCTGGCCTAGAGTTGCCAGCCTCAAATCTGGGCAGGGGTTCCCCCACT
>NW_015285825.1:0-322 GCF_001447785.1 Gekko japonicus | reverse complement strand
ACACTACTTGCCACCTCTTCAGGGACCCTCTTTAGGAGGCTGCTAAAATAAAGCAAGATAAAATCATAAAAACTTAAAAATCATTAAAAATTAACAGCCATTAAAAACAAATCAATAAAACCCAAAAGTATATAACCCAATAAAAATATTACCAGATCCTGTACCTATGAATACTGAGTGTTGAACACAACTGCAAAGGAGGGGTGTTTCTAGATATACTTTTTGTAAGCTTGCCAGAGACAGTTGGCTTACCACCGATGGCAACATAATACTGGGTTAGATGGTTCCAGACAGACAGACAGCTGTTACATTTTTATGTTTT
>NW_015285824.1:0-322 GCF_001447785.1 Gekko japonicus | reverse complement strand
GGAATGCCATTCCCCTTGAGGCTTGCCTGTACCTGCCCTACAATCCTTTAAGTACCAGGCTAAACAGTTTCTTTTAACAAAGCTTTTACTTAAGGACTTGAGCTCTTTTTAGCTCGTTTTACAGTCTACTTCAGCCTCAGAAGTGTTTTACATAACTCATTTTAAGATACTATATGTTTTAGCCTGTTTGTATGCCCTTGTTGGACTTTGCTAGATTTTAATAGCTTCCCCCCCGCCCCCAGTTTGTATGACTTCTGTTGCTTTATGTTTTTATTAGGTTTTACTGTGTTAGTTGCTGCGAACAGGCTATATGGAGAAGTGA
>NW_015285823.1:0-322 GCF_001447785.1 Gekko japonicus | reverse complement strand
GCCGGGAACCACTAACAGATGTTGATTTGCGGACCTCAGGACCCTCCGGGGCTCTACTGAAGAAGAAGTGAGCAGTGACTCATGGGAGCTCCTCCCCTGTCACAAATTCTGTTCGTCTCTAAGGTGCTACGGGATTCCAGCTCTTTTCCACTGGAACAGCGTTATTTTATACTTGCACTGCCAATCAGATCTCGGATGGCCAATCAGAAGCCCTGCTGAGCAGGCGCTCTACCTGGCCCCACCCACTTTCTAGAAAAACACTTGAGAGATGCCAGGAAAGGTGTTGGACACTCACGGGCAGGGGTCGTTTTGTAGAAAAAGA
>NW_015285822.1:0-322 GCF_001447785.1 Gekko japonicus | reverse complement strand
TCTAAGACATTTTAACAGATTAAATAATAAACCAAATAGTAACCAAAATGCTTATCTTCTAACTACTGTTTAATAACTATTAACTGTTAGGTTTTTGCCCCTGTTCCACTAATATAAATAACTCACTTAGCCTTGAATTATAAGACTATACCTCTGTCTCACTATACTCTTAACACTACACTAGCTATGATCTTAAATTAAACTCTTACACTCTAAACTACCTCACTTTACCCTTGTACTATAACTCTATATCTCTAACTAAATGTACACTAACTATTTTATACCCTAAATTCCTAAAGGTCTAAACTAACTTCAGAAAGAC
>NW_015285821.1:0-322 GCF_001447785.1 Gekko japonicus | reverse complement strand
TGGAATCTTGCAGCCCCGTCAGTCTGTGCATGAATAGACTTGTTCCGGGCACTAGAGCTGGTGAAAGGGTTCTCAGGCGGCACGGAGAGCGGGACGTAGACGGGTTGTCCACCGTCGAATTAAATAGTCGTACGGATTTCAGACTTGATGCCCAGATTTTCTGTTTGAGCTGGTTCAGCGGGGATTGGCAAGTGCCTGTTTAAAGACAACCGGGGACAATGAGTTATGCCACGGACGGCTTAATAAGCTACTAGATACGTGCCGGTTCTTTCTGCTCACCGACCCCATAGCTTGCTGGACTCAGGATACCCCAGGGTAGTTG
>NW_015285820.1:0-322 GCF_001447785.1 Gekko japonicus | reverse complement strand
GTGGATGGGACACATTTTCCTTGTAATGACTCTGTAGCCAGCAACTGGACCCAGATGGCCGTATCCTGGAACCCACATGAAATAACAAAAGCAGCCCTGAGTATGAAAATACAGCAGACGGCTCCTTACCAGCTGCGAGTGTCTTCGGACACTATCTCCTTACTGCTGCCTTCCGTAACTTTCAGAGATGCTGGAAACTACTCCTGTTACTGGAAGAACCAAAGTCAGCATATTCGGCTGGAGGTGTCACCAAAGTCAGGTATGGCTCATGGTTAAGGGGCAGGTCATTAGGAAGAAGTTGCATACTTTTGCAATGCAATCA
>NW_015285819.1:0-322 GCF_001447785.1 Gekko japonicus | reverse complement strand
GTAGAAGGCAGCTTCATATGTTCATGTGACCTTACTAGTGGACTCTTTGCCAGGGCATGAACCTCCACAGGACATCTTCAACTACTACCCTATTGATACAATATAATTATTGATGGTTTACCGTTCGTTCTGGCACATGGGATTCTTTCATTTGAGCTTGAGAAGAGCAGATGTTCCATCTCCGGATTCTTTTCACATTTGTGGTTTGTGCAGCTGTTTCCATGCTCTGCTTTTGTCCAGGATAAAAAGAGTAATAAAATGCCTATAAGAAACGAGTGAGTAAATGCATTATAGCAGAAAGATACCTTACCTAGGAAAGGGG
>NW_015285818.1:0-322 GCF_001447785.1 Gekko japonicus | reverse complement strand
CTACACCAAACTGGCTCTCAAAAGACAAATGGAATGAAAGCTTTGATGAGGAGATATTGAGTTTGTGGTAGATCCAGGCATGGATAGAAAGGGAACACAAGAATTTAATGGGGGGCTATAAATCTCTGTCTCTATCTGCTCTACAGTGTGGTGGATTTCCCATCTCTGGGGAGGTCACCGAACATGAGATTTTGTCTTTATTCACATCTGGCACTGCAGCCATTCCCCATCAGTTTTCAGTTGCCTACAAATCCTTTACATGAAATGATCCTGGCTAGATCGGACTCATAGTCCACCAGCATTCTGTCTCACATAGTGGCCA
>NW_015285817.1:0-322 GCF_001447785.1 Gekko japonicus | reverse complement strand
GAGAACTGATTGGCTGTGCAGATTTTTAATAAGCTGCTTTGGCTGCTGCTGCCACCATGCAGCAAAGGATGCTTGGGAAAGATTGCAACGAAGACAGGGAAGATCTAGAAGCACTACAATACTGGGGGGGAAGCAGTGGGGGGGGGAACCCTTCCCAACAGCATCTAGGCTTGGATTAGGGGTGCTAGCCATCGGGAGATGGGAGGGTAGGGACATGGGGCACTGGTGGTGCATGCAATGTAACATCACTCTAGGAATCACAAAACTATGGTAAAACAATTGAGTTTCTGGTGATTCCTAGAGCAACATGGCATCACTTCTG
>NW_015285816.1:0-322 GCF_001447785.1 Gekko japonicus | reverse complement strand
AGTAAGCAAAAGATATTCATTTTATAAGTCCTGAGACAGTGATCTAGCACACTTCTTCCCAGCTTGTTCACTTAAGGAATATGGCATATTTGCACCTGACAATTTATAAGTTACAAAGAGGTACAAGTTGAGTCATTTCCTGACCTCTTTCCTGCATGCATGTTTGTTACTTTTTCAAATGTATGTTCTGTCACATATTTGAAAATGAGTAGGGAACAGTAAATGCAGCTACCAGCATTTTGTTCAGTTAAGTGATTTTGTGATTTCAGTGTTTACTGAACACATGGTATGATTCTTGGAGATCTCCACCAAGCAGTAGTTA
>NW_015285815.1:0-322 GCF_001447785.1 Gekko japonicus | reverse complement strand
TTTACTTCTCTACACTTAAATCCATAACTGTAGTAGCAATTGTTACCAGGTAAGTTACACACACTCCTTGTGGAAGCGGTATATATCCCAGGACAGGGGCGAGAGGAGAGAGCCACAAGGGAACTGCAGGCCAGTGGGGAGGGGGGCACAAGAGGCTTTCAGATGGTCAAAAACCAGCCAGGCAAGCAAGCTGCAACTGGCCCTGAGCCCGTGCTCTACTTGATGGCCTGCAGGGAAGGTGGAAGGGAACAGTCGAAGCCGGGGGAGGAGGGGGGGGGGAGTTCATGCTGTAGTTTATTTATTTAGGCATTCATACCCTGCA
>NW_015285814.1:0-322 GCF_001447785.1 Gekko japonicus | reverse complement strand
AAAGGCACAGTAGTGTACATCTTTAAAGCTTCAGCAAATCCAGCACTTCAGCAAATCCAAACTTGATACGAAACTGTTAAGAGTAGGATTGCTGAAAACTTTTGCAGTGAGAGTGCTTGAAGGGTGACCATACCGTTTCTGGGCAGCTGCGATTTCTGTGTCGTCCACCTTGTGTTTCAGTGAGAAACGTAATAATAATATAAATGTGTCCATGTTATTGACATGTGTGCATGTTTCTTACACACAGTGTAAGTCAAGGCAATCCATAGGATGAGCATCTAATAAGCAGTGTTGGCACATGAGAGAGGGCCTTTTCAGTGGC
>NW_015285813.1:0-322 GCF_001447785.1 Gekko japonicus | reverse complement strand
AAAAAAACAGTTGCAGCTTCTTTAATGCCCTGATATGCCTGGCTATCTTCACTGGAGCCACCAGCGTGTGCTCCACAGAAAGCTTTAACCGCCAGTTGGCACCTTTCATAGTAAACGAGAGAAGACCATAATCCTGTCTCTTCACGCTGTATGCCGTTCTTCGCAGGCATTCTCTGAGTCCTTCAGTTCGAGTCCCTTACGGTTTGGAGAGAGAAGCCCCAGCTCCTGACTCCAGCTGACCTTGTGCTCAGTAAGCCAAGCATGTTCAGTGAGGAGCTGCCGTAACTGTCTGGCAGCTGGTGCTCTTTTGGGGCTTGTGTTA
>NW_015285812.1:0-322 GCF_001447785.1 Gekko japonicus | reverse complement strand
TGTGCCTAGATCCAGATCTAGCTAAGACCTTCCCCTCTTCCCAGTTACCAGCAACAAGAACAGAGACCAGAGGTAGAAGAGGCAGCAGCCAGGCATCATTCCACCATGCCTAGAACCACCCCCAACAGATAACTTCTCTCTGCAAAACAGCCCATCATGAAATGGAGCTTTGGTAAAGTAAGAGTCTCACATAAAAGTGGTCTTTCTTCACAGTGAAAGGAGTGTCCATTCCTTACATCTTTCTCCCAGCTAGCAGGAGGAGAAGAGGCAGTGGTCAAACAACCACTGAGTCAACACTTGGCTCTTGTGGCCCTTTCTTACA
>NW_015285811.1:0-322 GCF_001447785.1 Gekko japonicus | reverse complement strand
CAAATGGAAAGCTAAAAGTTACAGTCTCTCAGGACCAGACTAATGAGACACTGTCCCCACATTCATCCTGGGAATGTCTCTTTATTTTGTACAGTCTAGAGTGCCTTTTAAGAGCGTCACAGAGATCCAATTCTGGTCAAAGCACAGTTTGAGGGAAGGAGGGACTCTTGCCTTCCTTCTGTGCCATTTTTCTAATCCAAAATTGAACCAGGGGGTGTTATCTGCCAACATGCCTCCTGGCACCATTTTGGGTAAGAAAAACAGCACAAGAGGCAAGACAGGAGTCCCTCTTCCACCAGTACCATGGGAGGCCTGACTAGAA
>NW_015285810.1:0-322 GCF_001447785.1 Gekko japonicus | reverse complement strand
ACTGGCTGCATGCAATCCCATCCCAGAGCTAGGGAATGAGAACAATAATTCTTCACAGGATGCTGTCCAAAGCACAGCACTGCTGCAGGAACTCAACACTTGCCAGCAAGGCAGCTAAGCCTTCCCAGCCTAATTAAGCTTAGGCTTGGGAAAGCTGTCTTGCTGGATCTACTGGTCCACTAGCTGGATCAGCTGGTCACTTTTGATGTTCTCAATCCTCATTCTCTGTTGCTTCAGAGGAGACCTGACTGGGCAGGCCTGCAGAGTACAGGACACCTAGAGACTGGGGAAAATCCTAGAGCATCAGTAGGGTTCCCAAGTA
>NW_015285809.1:0-322 GCF_001447785.1 Gekko japonicus | reverse complement strand
CAATTCTTAATTCTACGGGCAATTGGGAGGTAAATCTGGGGAGTCTTGCAAAAACTCTGGGTGGGGAAGGCTGGGGCCAGACAGTTGACTGGGGTGGGTCATAGGGACCACATGACTCCAGCCTCGTTCCGTCTACACTGGCTCTCAATTTGCTTCCTGACCCAACCTAAGGTTGACCTTGAAAGTCCTGCAAGGCTTGGGGCCAGCATACCTTAATGGCCACCTATTCCCCGATGAGCATGCCCATCCACTCTAGTCGTCTTCAGAAGTCCTGATTCAGGTGTCTCTGCCATCTGCTCTCTACATGGGGCTGCCTTTGTCG
>NW_015285808.1:0-322 GCF_001447785.1 Gekko japonicus | reverse complement strand
AAAACTGTGAGCTGGCTCACACTCACGCAACCTAGAGGGAACACTGCCCCCTCCACTCACTCACCCACCCCCATTTCAAGGCGCGAACCCCAGGGCATCTTACCATGATTCCCTCCCCAGGGCGGTACTCGTTCACCAGGACGTGATTCGCCGACTTCCCTCCAAAGACGCCAAGGGAGGACACTTTGTCGGTATAAGCCTGAAGCCACGTGGGCAGTTTCTCCGGCACCATCCCCTTCGGGTGGGGCAGCCCCCCTGCGCAAACCACAGAAAGAAGCCACAAAATGTGTCTGTCCTCCTTCTCCTCTTGTGTGTCTCCTCT
>NW_015285807.1:0-322 GCF_001447785.1 Gekko japonicus | reverse complement strand
TGCTGGGACCGGGGGTCTGGCAACCCTATTTTAATTAGGTAACAAAAGTGGAACTGGGCAAGTCATGTTCTTTGTTTTCATAAAATATTTGGGTTGACTGAGTGTATGCAAGAAAAGAATCCCAGAAGACATTGTTCTGGGGCCCCATGGTTGGGTTGCCAACCTTCAAGAAGAGCCTGGAGTTCTTTTAGAATTGCAGTTGATCTCCGAGTCCAGACGACACAGATCAGCTCCTCTGGAAGAAATGGCAGTCTGGAGGATGTACTCTGTGAAATTATACTCCCACTGTGCTCCCTCCCTTCCCAAACTCCGCTGTCAAGCT
>NW_015285806.1:0-322 GCF_001447785.1 Gekko japonicus | reverse complement strand
GTCAATGCCACTAAAAGAGGCATGATGAGGCAAAGAGCATTTTGTATCCATACTGTCTTTCCTACATTCCATTTATTTCCTGCACTCCGTACCCATACTGTCTTTCCTGCACTCCATCTTTCCTGCATTCCATACTGTTTTTCCTGCACTCCGTGCAGCATAGGATGAATGCTTCCAATACGTGAATGGGTACTAGAGGGAATCAATCCATGCACAAGTACCACATGCATTTTGAGTGTGGATGTTTTGTTCAAGCAGGTCCACTAAAGACCCTTAAGTCAACATCAGTGAAAACATGGAACATCTATTCAAATGATGTAGA
>NW_015285805.1:0-322 GCF_001447785.1 Gekko japonicus | reverse complement strand
GGGGGTCAATACATTATCAAAAAGGAGACAACAAAGGGCCAAATTGGATGCTAAATAAACCTTTAATATTATCTGATAGATTTACTATAGAGATTGAGGAGAAAATCAAAGATTATTTCAAAAACAATATCACAATAGATGTAAATCCAATAACGATATGGGAAGCGTTTAAAGCTGTGTTGAGAGGTCATCTCATCTCGATAACTTCATACTGTAAAAGAGAAAAACAACAATTAGTGAATGACCTTCAAAAATCCATTAAGGACTTAGAAACAAAACACATGCGCTATGGTGGGAAAAAAACACTGAAAAGATTAGAGCA
>NW_015285804.1:0-322 GCF_001447785.1 Gekko japonicus | reverse complement strand
GCACACATCCTCAGATTCCTGGCTTTTAGACCAGCCGACGTCCATGTCATATCACAGGCTCCTATTAAAATTCCCCTGGGTTTCAAAAGTGGACTGATGCCTGGCAAAAGGACCTACTGTTCAAGAAAAAGAAATTTAAAGATCCCTTGGGCCACCAGAGGCACTTTCATAGCCCTTTAGATCCTAACAATTAATTGTAGGGTAGCTCGTTTCAGAAGAAACTGATTGCTTTTGTGGCCACTTAGCCATAACGGTACAGCACGCATATTTGAAGTACTGCAAGAATACCTGTAATACATACAAAATACACATACGATAGATA
>NW_015285803.1:0-322 GCF_001447785.1 Gekko japonicus | reverse complement strand
CCTCAGTTTGTGCCCATCCCTATACGAACATCCCGCAACCCTCCATGTGGTTGTTGGAGGTTTTTGGGGTTCATAGTGTGAAGCAGGGAGAATGAGAGGAATTGTTGAAATGACTTGCATTTATTTCAGCCTAACCCCTTCCATTTTGCTGGCACTGGGGAGCTTCCCCAGCAGAAAAGAGGGAGGGAAGATCTATGAACCTCACAAACCTGAACCAGTTTGTGAAGTGGGGGAGTTTCATCTCAGTTCATGGTTTGTGATTCATGGGACCTCACAAACCACAAACCGAGACGATCCTCCATTTTCCTGGTTCATGCCCATC
>NW_015285802.1:0-322 GCF_001447785.1 Gekko japonicus | reverse complement strand
CACTGTTGATGGTCATTCTATCACCAAGAGTAACAACTGTTAGCTTTAAAATGTTCAGAGGCTGATGGGGAAAACAGACAGGAGTGTGTGTTTGCGGAGAAACAGCTTTTTTAAAAAAGCAGCTCCCTCCCTTCCAATTCAAAGGCTTCTCAGCTTGAGTAATTACTCTGCAACATCAAAGATAGAAACAATAGTGGAATCTTGCAGACACTTTACTGCAGAGTGGCATGTGCATTAAAGACATTAGTGCCATGCTTCTTAATCTTTAATCCACTACCACCCTCCAAATGTGCAATTTTATCATTGAATACTCACAAGTAAG
>NW_015285801.1:0-322 GCF_001447785.1 Gekko japonicus | reverse complement strand
CTTGCTTTCGAACTGCTAGGTTGGCTGCTCTAAGGCTGCCATAATGTGCACTGTTGGGCAATGCGCAACCTCTCTCCACCAAATAAAGCGCGGGTGAAATGGGTTTCCAGGCCTCAACATGCACTGACGCTGTTTTATGAGTAAAAGGGGACGGATCCAAACTGATCGTTCCTCGTTCTTTGCAGCACTTGTTCATCATCTCATAAAGACTTCCTCTTGGCTGTCCAGCGAAAAGCCGTTTTGCACAATAACGTGGCAGAATATCTGAATGGGCCAGTTACGCATTAGCAACTGATAGTCAGATTGAAGACCAAAATGGGGG
>NW_015285800.1:0-322 GCF_001447785.1 Gekko japonicus | reverse complement strand
TTGCCTTGAAAACCCTATGGGGTCGCCACGGGTTGGCTGCGACTTTCCACTACCCTTCCTTGGCATCAGAGGTGGGTCACTGACCCACTATGCTATAGGATACATCATTTAAACATGCTTTACAGCAGATCTATCATCTGCTTTGTTCGCACCTGTACAGCTGGCGTGACTGCAAGAACCAACCTCTCACCTTAGTTTATGCTTACCACCCAAAGACATTCCAGTTTGGTTTTTCTTCTTTTGGAGGCCAACGCAGATAAAGCCACATTTCTCTCCGGAGACCTGCTCCAGTAGGCTTCCAACTAGAACAGTAAAACAAAAG
>NW_015285799.1:0-322 GCF_001447785.1 Gekko japonicus | reverse complement strand
TGGCTCTGGGATTCAGAGACTTAGCATTTGGACTTTTTGTTGAGGAAGCCGCGGCCCTGCAAGAGCCCCATGAACACTCTTGGGGTTCACTGCATCCTGCCCATTCTCCTCCACTCCTCTTGCCAGGTGGACGAAACGGGCCTGGAGGCGAGAGATATCGAACTGGTCATGGCCCAGGCGAACGTGTCGCGGCCCAAAGCGGTGCGGGCCCTTCGGCACAACAACAACGATATCGTCAACGCCATCATGGTGAGTCACGTGCTGGGGTGTGTGCGCGTGTCGCTGATTATTTCTGGTTCGTCTCCCCGCCCACCCTGCCACC
>NW_015285798.1:0-322 GCF_001447785.1 Gekko japonicus | reverse complement strand
TATACCAATTCTATTTTACAATTGTTAGGTATCTTTCCTCCAAATTAACAGCAAATGTATGCCTCTTCCACTAAAAGCAACAAAAAGCTTTTCTTCAGTTTCAAGAATGATGTAAAAATCATAACATTACCTGGATCTGCAGTGGCAACTCATGGATATTATTCACTGACGAAGCTCTAAAAACAATATAACATATTAGGAGGATGGAGCTTCAGTAAGTATTAGCTGAATCAATACACAGATTTACTTCTATCACAGATTTACTTCTATCAGTTACTCAAAACCAACGTTATTTCATCTTATCCAATTATACAACTTAATA
>NW_015285797.1:0-322 GCF_001447785.1 Gekko japonicus | reverse complement strand
TTTCTTCAGAACGCTCATCTAATCCAGTGGACTTCTTTGATTACTCTGGAGTCTTCCTGAGACTTTCAGCTCTGGCTCGCCCCCAATCAGCTTGGCTCTTCTTCGCTGAAACGTCAGTGTCCACAAAACCACACATTTGATTGCTCTTACAACACCAGGTTCTCGAGTACCAAGTAACTGTTCCTTAATCTTTTCTGCAACAACCGAACACTTGAAGGACTGAAGAGATGTAGGCCGACCCACGCTAACTAAAAAGGAAATCTCCACCACCAAAAGAACTGATTATGGAATAGCCTAAGACAAGGCAGCTTCCTATCAAAAC
>NW_015285796.1:0-322 GCF_001447785.1 Gekko japonicus | reverse complement strand
AAACGGGGCTGGGGAGCGCACTGCGACCACCTTGTCGCCCAAGGGAGATGGTCTCCGGATCAGGCGGCCCACAGCATCAATTGGTTGGAACTGCGAGCTGTCACTCTGGCCCTGAAGACCTTTCAACACCATATACTGACCCAGCACGTGCTAGTGCGCACCGACAACATGTCAACAAAGGCGCACATCAACAGACAGGGCGGAACCAGATCGAAGTCTCTTTTCCACGAAGCAAGGATACTCCTACGATGGGCAGAGAGACACACGGCGAGCCTCAAGGCGGAACATCTGAAGGGCATCTCCAACTTGCAGGCCGACTGGC
>NW_015285795.1:0-322 GCF_001447785.1 Gekko japonicus | reverse complement strand
GAAGCGGCCTCCTCGTGTGCGGTGCCCCGTGCCCCTGTCTTCGGAGGTTGCAGCGTGGCTGCCTTTATTTTGCAGATGATCATAGAGCCCACCAGTCCGAAGCTGCTCCCCGACCCCCTGAAGGAGCCCTACTATCAGCCCCCTTACACCCTGGTCATCGAACTCACAGACGTTCTCCTTCATCCGGAATGGTCGGTAAGTCTCTGCTACGCCAAGAGAAGAATCTTTGGCTCTTTTTTCCAGCGTGGCGCTCATGTGGGATTAACGGAGAGCGCGGGAGGTCCTGGGCTGGATTGGGTTCGACGCGTGGGGGGGGGGGGGC
>NW_015285794.1:0-322 GCF_001447785.1 Gekko japonicus | reverse complement strand
ATCCTTTTGCAGAATGCATGAAACCGGAGCTGTTCAAAAGATTATTTTTTTAAAAAGTGGAATAGCTGCGTGGTAAAACTGATGTACAAAGGCAGGACACTTTTTAATACTGGGAATCAAGTTGTAGCTTTAATTGTCTGCGAAAACATTTAAGGCAGTTTCCTCCACCCCCCCTTGCATTCTTTGTTAGATATGTTGCACTGTTTTTTTAAATTTCTTGTTTAATGGTGTGATGCAATTTTAATGAATTGCTTGTTGCCTAATGGTATTATACCGTTTTATTGCATTTTTATTGCACACATTGTACTGGTCTTTGTTACAT
>NW_015285793.1:0-322 GCF_001447785.1 Gekko japonicus | reverse complement strand
GGTGGCAGGATGGCCACGGTGGGTGCAGACAGCTGGCAGAGAGGGAGCCTCAGCTGTTCCCCTGTTCATCACTGGCAGTGCCGGGAGAAACACAGCTGGCGGCTCAGCACCAGCACTGGATCTGTGGTTTGTTGGAAGGCAGGGGATGAAAGTGGGCTCCAGCTGCCGGGCTCGTAATTGCAGAGGATGATTAATCTGGCATCTGTGCAGGGCATTAATTTTCTAGACAGAGGACGCTGAAAGCACAGATGTAACACTAATACAGACCAGGAGCCATCCCCACCTTAGTACGCACCACTTTTTTGTTGTTCAGTCGCACAGT
>NW_015285792.1:0-322 GCF_001447785.1 Gekko japonicus | reverse complement strand
TTACATAAAAACAGGTAATTACATTAAAAGCACAAGTTGCAATTAAAACAAACTATAAAATCCTACTGAAGTGCCAGTAGTTGTTGGTTGTCGTCAGCAGTGACAGGGTCAGATGGGGCCACGGTGGCAGCTTGTCCAGCTGGCCAGAAAACTTTTCAGTTCAGTCTGAGCCTTGGACGTTTGAGGCCTGCCACCTGCTTGTACGGCCCTTGCCCTTTCTGGCTACTTCAGCCTGCACTGGGGTAACGGGCTGGCTGGACCTGAGATGTAGTTAATTACAGTCTCCAGCTCTGGGTTGGGAAATACTTGGGACATTTAAGGG
>NW_015285791.1:0-322 GCF_001447785.1 Gekko japonicus | reverse complement strand
TGGTGGGAGTGCAAGGTTATAAAGAAATTTTGGTTACAGGTCCTCCGAAAGATCAAAACGTTCACCGACTATGAGATACCACCGGATCCAGCTTTAATTCTGCTAAATCTATGGCCGGCTGACTTGTTTTCAGCTCCATGTATGAAATTAGTCGGTACCTTACTCACTGCGGCGAAAATCGCTATTGCCAAGCAGTGGAAAGACCCAGCCCCCCCGTGTATACAATTCTGGATACATAAAGTGTGGGATCTTTTCTTGCTGGAAAATTTCAATACGTTATACTCAGAAACTCAGCTAGAATGTGAATTGATGAGTCCACTTC
>NW_015285790.1:0-322 GCF_001447785.1 Gekko japonicus | reverse complement strand
AGCTGTTCCATACATGGGAGCAACCTTGGCATCCTTAGAGGCAAAGTCTGGGCCTGGGGACAAAACTAAGTGAGATGTTGGAGGTCTTGATCATGCATTTACAATTTCTTTTTAAAATAGCTGCCTGTGTCTGTGTGTGTAGGTTGGGAGTTTTGGGAGGTTCCCCAATACCATCTTCTCAGTATAAATCCCACAGCTCTTGTTACTTTGCTGCTTTCACATAATACCCTCCATTAAGGGCCTTAGATCCCTCTTCCTCATACATCAGGGCTCAGGGTGGAAGCTCTTTAGAAGACTGCATCAGAGATCAACACTAGTTCAT
>NW_015285789.1:0-322 GCF_001447785.1 Gekko japonicus | reverse complement strand
GGGATTGAACCTCAGACCTTCTGTATGTCCAGCAGACGCTTTGAAAAGGATAGGCTGTACAGCCCAATCCGGCATGGCAGAGGTCGGTAACCTTTTTATAATTAAAGACGCAAAGTATGTCAACCTTCAGAACTAGAGACCCATAAAGCACCAGTCTTAAAAAGCCCATTTGCCTGACTAAAAATATAGAACTTAACATTACCGACAGCTGATGTGTGTATTCATAATCCACAGTTTCTGGGGGCCAAACGCTATTTGTTGTGAGCTGGTGGTGATGAGACCGCTGAAGTGATAAATAGGCACTTTGATTTTGGTCAAATAG
>NW_015285788.1:0-323 GCF_001447785.1 Gekko japonicus | reverse complement strand
TGCAGGGGGTTGGACTAGATGACCCTGCTATTCTAACGGTAGACACCTTCCCACTTGATTGCCCCATATTATTTTCCCAAGTTTGCTCTATCAATAACGTTTACTGTCGTTAATTGATGGAAACAGTATATGAAGTTGGTATTCCAGGAGCCAAAGAGCCTTCCACTTTTAATATTAAATTGCATCAAAAACTGTTCACTCAGCAAAAAGGAGAATTCAGAAATAATTTCTGATTCCTTTTTCCATGATATTTTCTGTTTTGTTTGGAAGAACATTGTTTTCCCTTTCAAGCAAGTGGCTATTCTACATCAAGATGTACTGAA
>NW_015285787.1:0-322 GCF_001447785.1 Gekko japonicus | reverse complement strand
GCCACAGCCCCAATGTTTCCATCACCGCCTCCCAACACCCTTTGGTAAGGGCAGCGCACTGGTAGGAGCTGGCATATTCCCCACAACTCACCTAACAAGATGCTGCTCTTTAAAATAGTACTCGGGTGGCAGGTAGGGATGTGCTTAGCAAAGAACATTTGTTTTCAAAAGTATTTTCTTTTTTAAGAAACTTGATTTCGTTTAGTTAAATGTGTTATTAGAGATTCTCTGGGATTGTACCTCTCACCCACAAGACCCTCACTTTCGGATTTCAAACAGATAGAAGAACCTATCCCCACTTTATAGGCACAGTCTATAAGGG
>NW_015285786.1:0-322 GCF_001447785.1 Gekko japonicus | reverse complement strand
TTTGCTTCTAATGCAGGGTCCAGTAAAAACCCCTAGGCTCTTGGCCAAGATGATCTCATATTTCTCATTTCTACCATAACCAAATGTCCTGGGACCTCTATAGCCATGCTGCCATTTGTAGTTCAGCAAATTACTGATCTTGGCAGGTTTGCAAAATTACTATGAAGCAGGGCAGGCAAGATCATACTGGTTACTTTTTTGTTGCTATGTCATTTCATACCAACTGAGTGATTCCTTGGCATATCCTGATTTTATATTAGCCCTGCTTCTGATAACCATCCAGTGCAGAGAAGATAGGGGTTGCCAGCTCCAGGTTGGGAAA
>NW_015285785.1:0-322 GCF_001447785.1 Gekko japonicus | reverse complement strand
CTTATGCTGTAATATGCATTGTTTAATTGACCTGATGATACTGCCCACGTAAAATAACTGGCATGGCCAAACTATTACATAAATTAGCTGCTTCCTATACAATTACTGAAATGTTTTAAAATTACAGAACAAAACCCCCATAGAATGACTAACCTCTTTAAGCTCCAGAGCCACTGCACATATATTGCAGTTGCCATATTTCACATTACCTGCTACCTGGTCCTTACAACTGGAGATGCTGGGGCCTGGGGCCTTCTACATGGCAAGCATAGGCTCTATCACTGAGACATGGCCCTCAGAAAATAAAATAAAATTGTACATG
>NW_015285784.1:0-322 GCF_001447785.1 Gekko japonicus | reverse complement strand
CTGAGATTTCAACAGGTTTCATTAGCTGCTGCTGTTGCTCTTGCTGCCTGGCCTGTGGCTGTTCGCCGGTGAACTCTGCCCCCATTTCACTTTTTTGTGTGTACCTTTTGGACTTGCACTGTTTGTTTCTTTGGATCGTCGCCTGGTGAAATGTACTGGGTTCGACACGTGGTTGTGATCAGCTCGTGCTTTATCGTGATTTCAGCTCAAATGAAAAGACAAGTTTTGCATGACCGAAGCCCCGCTGAAATCCGCGACCAACGCCACACACCCCCACACACACCGCTACCCGGGATAGGTTATTTACAGAGGTACTCCTGGT
>NW_015285783.1:0-322 GCF_001447785.1 Gekko japonicus | reverse complement strand
CACACTGAAGGCATCTGCCTAGTGAAGTCTGGACTAGGTGTGAAATCTCAGAAGGAAGGAAGTGTTCTCTTTAAGCGCCAAGTTAAACCAGTGTTGTGCCTTCATTTCGAGAAAGAGACATAGTCCAGCCCTCCTTTTATTGACTGGTTTCACTAGAGTGCCACCAGCAAGGGAAATCAACAACAATTTCTGGTTGGATGGATCAAGGATGCCATTTTTGATGGGGTGAGAAAGGTCCTTTATTGTCAGCAATAAAGAGACGTTCAAGGGAGTCTCCATAGGGTCTGATGAGATGCAGCATAAGAACATAAGAGAAACCATG
>NW_015285782.1:0-322 GCF_001447785.1 Gekko japonicus | reverse complement strand
CAGGTTTGAGAAAGACTAAAGAAAAGGGAGGAACTCCTGGAGGTGAACGAATGCACCACAATGTTGTGGGGAAGCAAGAAAAAAATGTACTTTCAAAAAGCATTGAAGTTGGGAGAGATAACCCATGCGGAATGCCCCAAAGTAAAGAAAATGGGGCCCTCCAGCATCCTCCATTACCATTTCTCTAGTCCCAGTCAGTAAAGAAAGGGACATGTTAAATCTGGCTTGAACCAGCTCCATATTCTGCTACCATGGAACTAAGGTTGCCAGGTTTACCTTGGCCACTATTGGGTGATGGGGTGTAGGGTTGCCAGCTCCAGGT
>NW_015285781.1:0-322 GCF_001447785.1 Gekko japonicus | reverse complement strand
CTCAGCTTAGAGGGAACACTGTCCATGACAATTCTCTACTTCCTGCTGGGAAAAGCATGGAGAGATACAGAGCCCTTAATCATGCCCTCTAGCACCACTGGAGCTTAAATGAGCACTAGAATGTTGCATAAGGAAGAGAGAAGGGGGGGACACACATTCTGTTAGTAATTATGGAAATCCAGGACAAACAGAAACTACTAGAGAGCAAAATGTACACAGCCAAAAATTGTAGACTTGAAATGTCAGGGAGTATCTAGAGTGGCGGTAACAGAAAATGCCATCAAGTGGCACCTGATTTATAGAGACCCCAGTAGGGTTTTCA
>NW_015285780.1:0-322 GCF_001447785.1 Gekko japonicus | reverse complement strand
TTGAAGTCCCAGTAACTCACTGGGAGTTACTTCCGAATGAACATACTTAGGAACTGGCTGCACCCATCCTACCAACAATAAGAATCTGGAAAGCAGAGAAACTGCTGCAGGATTCCATTGAATATTTTTTGCTGGAGACCAGAATGTCAAGAGACTTGTCAAAAGGGGTTTTGAGGCACAGGATAATTTGCTTGTAGCAAGCCATTGGGGGGTAAATGAGACATTCTCGCTCTGTGTCTCTGTTTCAGCTCTGCAACTCTATTAGACTATGTGCTGTCGTCCTAATTGTGAGTCTTTATGCCAGTGTATCAGCCTGCAATGC
>NW_015285779.1:0-322 GCF_001447785.1 Gekko japonicus | reverse complement strand
ACCAACCCTTATACAGGAAAGGTAACCAAAAAGATTGAGAGAGAAACAATAATCAATTGTGGCTAAACACGCAGTGCGTATATAAAAACATACAATATCTTTTAATTATGCAGAGGAAATATTAAAATCACACCGAGGAAGGCTTTTCAGCTGAAATGCGTTTGGTTCTTGTATCTGGATATATTTTGTAC
The DNA here is from genome assembly GCF_001447785.1 of Gekko japonicus. Lineage (NCBI taxonomy): Eukaryota > Metazoa > Chordata > Lepidosauria > Squamata > Gekkonidae > Gekko > Gekko japonicus. The sequence continues at coordinate 131 of NW_015285779.1, read as the reverse complement.
CTTTGAACCTGTATTTATATATTTTGTCATTTGTCCTGATTTTGGGTATCGGCACTTATATATAGAACCATAGAAATGTGGTTAAAGCCGTTCAAGAGCACGCGGAGCAGAGCAGCCAGCACAGAAAACAT
>NW_015285778.1:0-322 GCF_001447785.1 Gekko japonicus | reverse complement strand
AAGGGAACCTTTACCTTTACCTATCAATGATTAGAACCTATTAATTTTCTATTGGGATATGTAGTTGTGGAATCTGGCACCATAAGACCAGTCAACACCAAAGCATCACGCTAAGGATGATTAATGCAGGAGTTCCTTAGCAGAGTGTGAAAATAAAGGCCAAGCAAGGGTTCCTTAATGAACTCCCCGAGGAACAATAGCTTTCAGGTGATGGTGTTGGTGAGACCTGTAGGATGACTCTCACACAACAAGATTTTCTCCACATGTGCCTGTTCCTCTTCTGCCTGCCATCAAAGGCTCTTTCATCACACCCAGGCTTGCC
>NW_015285777.1:0-322 GCF_001447785.1 Gekko japonicus | reverse complement strand
GAACATTGGTGGCAGCTCCTCCTTGACATGCACACGCATGTTTGGGGTGCCCGGCATTGAATGGGCGCTACACTCCCCCTGTGGACAGGGCTGAGCCAGCAGTAGCAGGAGGAAGCTCAGTTTTTGTGCGGGGTGGGCTTGATGCAAAGGAGGAGAAGAATTCCAGATCTAAGAGTGGCAAAGAGGGTTGAAACTGAAGCAGGTTCATGCTCTTGTGTACGAAGTTGCCCCCTCTTCTGCTGATCCCCTCTTATGCCTCCTGCAAAGTCTTATTGGCTCTAGTTCATTGGTTGTGGTTGGTTGGTTGGTTGGGTGGGTGGGT
>NW_015285776.1:0-322 GCF_001447785.1 Gekko japonicus | reverse complement strand
TTATGCTCATGAAACTTGCAAATATGTCTCCCAGGAGTCTCTAAGTAATGTGGCAGGGCAATATATGCCAGAACTGGATCCAGACCTGGAGTCATAGGTAGAGGTAAGCTAAAACGATTGACATTGTTTTCTACTTTATTGTTCTTAGATAAAACAGTGCCTTCTTTTTCTTTAACTTTCATGAATCATTTACAGGGAAACCCTAAACACAATCACACCCATTAACATCCATTAAAGTCAAAGGGCTCACTATGGTGTAATGTTGCCTACAATTGCACTGCCTGACCGTATTTAGAAGTGCACTAGGGTAGCCTTTCCCAGC
>NW_015285775.1:0-322 GCF_001447785.1 Gekko japonicus | reverse complement strand
TGCCCAAGACCTCACAGAATTAGAGGACATGATACCTGGCTGGATGGACCAATGGGTTCACTCAATATCTCCTCTTTCCATGACTCAGAGCTGCCTCTGAGCAAAAACATCCATAGCTGAAACTTTGCTCTCCTCCCCTAAGTCCATTGTTTCTTTGTACCTGTCTGAGTTGCAACTGTCCCTCCTCTGCACGGCACACAATTGTAGCAGCAAATCTGCTGTCCTTCTGGAACCATCTTTCTATATCCAGGTGGGCAGCTCTCAGTGCATATAGAACAGGGCCTTGTCTACAAGGTAAGGAGAAAGCAAGACTGGTCTTCAG
>NW_015285774.1:0-322 GCF_001447785.1 Gekko japonicus | reverse complement strand
TCTTCTTATGGACTTATCAAGAGAAGGCCTCGGCCTCTATGTCCTGATCATTGGTCTGATTCAGCGGCGCTCTTCTAATGTTCTTATATTCTTTTGACTCCTCACTATTTGGTAATAACCCATGTTAGCAGGACAAGAATCTGCCCTTTGGAGCTCCCTCTCAATACAGACTTTGCTGGAAATCTAATTAGGGATGAAGGAAGAACACTCTGCCCATCTCCTGACCCACTGTGGACAAATATTAGTCATGCCTACTGCCTGGCTAGCTCGGTTATCTCAAATCATCACGAGAGCCAGTGCAGTGTAGTGGATAGAGTGGTGC
>NW_015285773.1:0-322 GCF_001447785.1 Gekko japonicus | reverse complement strand
GAGGTCTGTCAGAACTTTAACACAATTGAATGTAAACTTTCATTTATTGGGAGACATTTAATAGTCATTTTCAGCTTGTCTATCTTTCGTTCAAGTTACCAAGGAAAAATTACGTTCAGTGGGATTACGGGAAACATTGACAGAAAACCTGAAGGCGACTCGTGACAGGAAAGACACAAAACACAATCGGCGTCTGTAATTTCTTCCCTCCTTTAAATTAGAAAGTTACATTGCAACACAAGCTGAGCCGCATGAATTATATCACCTTATGTAAATAACGCTAATAGGTGATAACATTAATTAGAGGCATAAAACTTCCTCC
>NW_015285772.1:0-322 GCF_001447785.1 Gekko japonicus | reverse complement strand
GCTATTGGACTCTTGCTCTTTTCTACTGTGATCAGAGTTTAGCTCTCCACCTTCAAGATAAACTCAAGGGAATAGTACAAAGCAAAGTAGGCTAATGCATGACCCTTGTCTGTGGGTGTTTTCCCCTCCCAGATTTTCTCACTATTGCAGGTGGAAGAATTCTGTGCCTGAGCTTGAAAAAACAATTTGGGTGTGATCAAGATAGAAGAGATTACAGCAAATCCAATCTGCATATAAATTTCCCTTACATTAGATTCCATGGGAAGCTGCTGAACAGGTTCCATCAGCCTTGTTTATGTCCTTCTGTGAAAGACACAAGAAG
>NW_015285771.1:0-322 GCF_001447785.1 Gekko japonicus | reverse complement strand
CAGTAAACTACACAGTGCTCTTTGTGACCCTGAATGGGTAGTATCACTTAAAGTGACCAGGAGATGAGAGCTACAGCACACGAGTGGCCCCAAAGGTAGCCATGACTTCAGGCAGAAGACCGACAGACAGAGCTCTATATGTGCAGCCTGACAACCTGCACCACTACCTATGTTGGTATGGAACTGCTGCATCGAGAGGACGTGGGTAGCAGGTGAACATGGGGGATCACTCTCCTGAGCTTGTGGGCTTCTTGGAAACACTAGGGTGGCCACACTGGAAATCAGAAACATTTTATGTTCTGTGCTGCTTCCTAGGGTTACC
>NW_015285770.1:0-322 GCF_001447785.1 Gekko japonicus | reverse complement strand
GCCTTGAAAACTCTACGGGGTCGCCCTAAATAAGGTGTGACTGGGCCACTTTCCACCACCACCACCCTCCCTGACCTAATTCACCACTGTGACAATCACACTATTCTCCATTTATTTTCTACTTCTCGTTAAAGCATCTTTTTCCTATTGCGCTCACCCTGACGACTGCTGGGAAAAAAATATGTTGTATACATTCAAATATTTCTCAGTTCTGCACAAAGAAAATGTGGGGATTTCGCTGAGATTTTTCCCCCTCCAAATCGGGTTCAACACTTCAATAACAGAAGCAGTGACATGTTAACTCTTTTATTATCTGTATGCT
>NW_015285769.1:0-322 GCF_001447785.1 Gekko japonicus | reverse complement strand
AAGGATCAAAAAGGTTGGGGACCCCTGCTCTACAACATTGTGCTTTAGATCATCACCATGCGAGTAAATTGAAATAATGACATAGCAGCATAGTCGTCACCTATTTTAAAAATTTTCTCCTGCCACCACTTGGAACAGCAGCAGGCAACTATGGCTGCTGGTGGGAGGTCTCCACTATAGTAGGAGGCCTGGCAGCCCTAGGTACCATGGTGCCCATGGGTGCCCTGTTAGAGATTGCTGGCTTAAGGTATATAGTCGTCTGATGTAAAGGTCAATTGGCACAGACAGCAGGAGCTTGTGACACTTCTAGAGAAGAGCAGAA
>NW_015285768.1:0-322 GCF_001447785.1 Gekko japonicus | reverse complement strand
CACGGTAAGTACTTGGGAAGCCTGCCTGTACAATATAAGCCCTGCATACTCGGTTCTCTGCCTGGTGGATTGACTTTCCCTTTGTATTTATCCAAGCCCTTCGCTTGTTGTCATGCCAATAAAACACTGCTCAACTGGGAAAGAAATGACCTAACCTAATCAGGGAATATGGGGGCACAAACGCCTACTACATCTGTGGTTCCTTTGTGCTCTGCTACTCCTGATTCAATGTGCACATCCCAAGTATCAGCAAAAGAGAGAGGGGGGAATTCACACAGGTAGGCAGATAGCACCACGCTCTAAGGAAACACTTATTTTGTCC
>NW_015285767.1:0-322 GCF_001447785.1 Gekko japonicus | reverse complement strand
TACATTTCAAACATGGAAAGTTTGACAGCCAAACATGTTCTCAGTAAAATTCTCAGCAATCCTACTTCGTACTTGGCACTAGAGTGAGACTGACCATACCCTGGCAACCCCATTAAAATGAAAATTATTACAATACATTCGATACGTAGTTTCTGTTCACCAAAACTGATAACCGCTGTGATGTTATAGTTACAACTGCATTCCTGTCCCCATGTGCCCATATTGCTTATGCCAGTCACTACCTAACAGGACAGGCCTGTTGTGAGAATATGAAGGGGACTAAATATGAGCTAAAATCCTAAAAGAAATCAACCCCGACTGT
>NW_015285766.1:0-323 GCF_001447785.1 Gekko japonicus | reverse complement strand
ACATTTCCGTGGTCATGTGGCCGGCATTTGTGTCTCCTTGCCTTCTGAAAAGAACTGGGCGGCCATGACGGAGGGAGTCATCTCAATGGGTTACCCTTCTGCCTCCAATGTTTTGGCTCAATGCCTTATGTCACCCGGCAGCTACTTTGGGGGAAATTTGTTTCAGGCTGCTTTAAACTGATTTATTGCCTCTTTCGCTTAGTTTCCTTTGCTGTTTCCTGTTCTTGCGCTGGGGTTGGCCTCAGCTGTTTTTTTAGTCCTTCTTCTTTCTTTGTATCATTTAACTAGGTGTTAGGTTGTTTGGTGTAGTGCTTAAGAGCGTG
>NW_015285765.1:0-322 GCF_001447785.1 Gekko japonicus | reverse complement strand
AGCAATATTTTAAGGTATATGAAAGTAGACCTTACAAGTGGATGCAATAATTTTTCTCCTAGTAATTTGCACCTAAATTATAGCTGTAACTCATTGGGTTTGGATGCTGATGAAGATTTTAACATGAAGTTAGTCTGGAAGATAATAATTTCTTTTTCCCTATTTTCTTTTAGCTATTGCTTTATCTTTCTAAGGATGAAATGGTCAAATATATATAGTAGAAATGAATTTCTATAGAAACAATAGTAGACGGTTTAGATATGTATGTTCTTCCCCTAATTTCATATTATACGCCTTACTTAGTGTTGATAAGCATGAAGAT
>NW_015285764.1:0-322 GCF_001447785.1 Gekko japonicus | reverse complement strand
GCAAATGCTGCTTGCCTAGACAATGGTGGAAGTATTTTGGGCAGGTTTAGGTAGATACCTGGAAGACTGAAAACTCGAGACGTCTGCCTCTGCAAACAGTTGAACTAGGTGAACCTTGAGATCCCTTACCAGTATGGATGTCACCTGTACAATTCCTCATGTTTAATTACTTGTACTTAGCATAAATAAAACGTTTTGATTAAAGACAGCACCCTCCCAGTGGTTGCGTACCTACCCACTACCCACTAAGCTTGGTGCTTGAGGATTTGCATACATTGCGAGCATTTTATTAATAATGCAAAGAGTTAATCAGAATGGTTGT
>NW_015285763.1:0-322 GCF_001447785.1 Gekko japonicus | reverse complement strand
CCTCTACTTTTGCTTCTGATAAGTAATGTCTGTGGCCTGGAGGACTGCTGGGTGGTCAGCTGGGCAACTGTGGGTATTTCCCAAGGCATTTTCACTTGGGAGCCAGTTTTGAAGTGCACAACTCAAAAATGGTGTGACCTTTTTGAGCAGAGACTATCTCCGGTGTTGCTGCCTGAGGTTAGTGATCATGCATAGGGGCAATCAGGATTCGTAGAAAATGCCCACAGGTGAGTACTGGTACAATACAGCATAACGGCACAGCATCAGGGGAGGCAGCCGCAGTTCAGTGGCAGATAGGGTTACCATTCCCCAGGTGGGGGCG
>NW_015285762.1:0-322 GCF_001447785.1 Gekko japonicus | reverse complement strand
TTGGGACAAGTGCTATTTAAGTTATTCATAAATTATTTGGAATTGGAGATGAGCAGTGGAGTGGCCAAGTTTACAGTTGATACCGAATTATTCAGGATGGTGGAAACAAAAGTGAACTGTGAGGATGTACAGGAGGATCTATCCAAATTGGGTGAGTGGGAAGCAACGTGGCATATGAAGTTCAATGCTTGTAAATGCAAGATGATGCACATAGGAACAAAAAAAAATTCCTATCTTTAAATATAGGTTGAAGGGATTTGATCTGACTGAGACCAAAGAGATCTTGGGGTTAGAGTGGATAGCTCAATGAAAATGTTGACTA
>NW_015285761.1:0-322 GCF_001447785.1 Gekko japonicus | reverse complement strand
ATCCAACATGGCTTCTCTTATGTCCTCTTGTCCAATCTAGGGCTCAGTTTATCTCCACAGACATTCCTAGCGTCCATTTTGTCCTCCAGAGGGCATGCACGCCACCTGACAGTAGCCCATCCGAAGGCTGTGACAAGAAGCCAAGCCAGGTCCGGTCATTGCCTTCTTCTCACCCTTGAGGTAGGCGAGATGCCTCTTCTCAAATCTGCATATTGTTTTAAAAATATGGAGAGGTTATTACACCGCCGTGACAGACAGCACTCAGCACGGAGCCAAGGCGATGACGCCTTCACACCTACCCCCGGATTTATACTTAGCTCCC
>NW_015285760.1:0-322 GCF_001447785.1 Gekko japonicus | reverse complement strand
TCTTGGTGACCCCTTCCACAGGGCCAGGGCGCGTGTCTGCATACCCTGAGATGGGACATCTTCCAGGGCTTCGGGCAGGACCACCACCACCGGCTCCTCCCCCACACGCCTACTCTGTGCACCCTTCCTTTGCCCACCTGCTTGCAAGCACACCACCTCCTTTCCTTCCAGCTACCTGAGCTGCCCCCCACTCCAATGGAAGAGTTTGCAGATACTGACAGTCACAGCAGCAACACTCCCAGCCACACACGCCCCATAAGGGCATACAGGTGGCTGTAGGAGTGGTTATGAGCAGGCAGACAAAGGATGCACATGCAGGGGG
>NW_015285759.1:0-322 GCF_001447785.1 Gekko japonicus | reverse complement strand
AGCACCACCTTCTGGAATTGGTCAGTCAAGTAAGAGCAGAACTGCCATAGTACTGTACCCCTTATTCCCAAACCAGCTAGCCCCTGCAGAATGATATCGTGCTCAATAATATTGAAAGCCACCAAAGGTCTAGGAGGATCAACAGGCGTAATCAGAGAAAGGCATGAAATGCCTCTAACAAGTTCTCTGTGTTTGCTAGAGCAGCTGCCTTAACTGAAAATAGTCTGGAAGCTATCCTTGTCTGAGATTGCAAGCTTGCTTAAAGTTACATGCTTTAGTAATGCTAAGAACGATATCTTTTTTCTTTGGTTTCTGTGTAATT
>NW_015285758.1:0-322 GCF_001447785.1 Gekko japonicus | reverse complement strand
AAACAGGCCATTGAAGGGTACAAAGGCAGCTCAGTAATTTGTAAAGAATCACTCTACTGCCATTTCTTTCAACAAGACTCATCCATGGATTTTAGGTAGTTACAAGAATCCCTTGCAACTGTTTAGCAACTTGCCCAAATAGCTTCACATCTCCTTGCCTTGGCCTTACCCACCTTGCAGGGTTGTTGTGAGGACAAAAACAGGAACGCTCCAGATACACTTTTTAAAATGAGGATGAGCAACAATTATCAGTAGTCTTTGGTGGTGGTGGAAAGTGCCATCAGGGCACAGCCGACTTGTGGTGGCCCCGTAGGGTTTTCAA
>NW_015285757.1:0-322 GCF_001447785.1 Gekko japonicus | reverse complement strand
AACAACAACAACAACAGGTTATGCAGAAGCATCACAGAATAAGAGAGGTTTGAGAAGCAATTTGAAGGACGTGATAGAGGTGGTATCACACGGCTGTTTTGGGAGGAAGTTCCATGCGAAAGGAACAACAAGGGACAAGCAGTAGAGTTGTTCGGGAGAGCAGGAGTCTTTCAGACAACTGAGGGAGGTGAAGGATATAGGGCAGGGATATTTCAAATATGTGAGCAGAGAGAAGGGTAGGACAAGATCATGGAGAACTTTAAATGCAGAGTTTGTGTGCTATCCATGAGCAGGCACACATGAAGCTGCCTTATACTAAATC
>NW_015285756.1:0-322 GCF_001447785.1 Gekko japonicus | reverse complement strand
ACAGTAAATAAAACCTTGTGTGATTGGAAAAAAACCCAGACTATTCTATGTATCAAACTCGGTGTCTGCTGTCAGGTTGTTTCTACTTACATAGTGCTTGTCTGAACAGTCAGACTTTCCCAATGGATTTCACCCTCTGGGAGTTTGGGCCGCCGTCTGAAGGAGCGAGCTGCCAGCAGCGCCTCTTGAGAAGAAGCTGCATCCCCTCCTCCTCCACGCCAGTTCAAGATCACACACCTGCCATTCTCACTACCCAGAATCAAATCCACTGAAGTGATCTGAAAGACAGACACGTACTGACTGGGATTTTCTCCTGCAGTTC
>NW_015285755.1:0-322 GCF_001447785.1 Gekko japonicus | reverse complement strand
TTTTGAGGAAGACACACATGAAATGGGATTCAACTGGGTGTTCCTTACGTAAAGTCTTAGCTACAATTGATCTGCACAGCTATTTGACTTTGTGCACTGTGAGAACAGTGGGTTCCACTTTTTCTAATCTGGTTTAATTTGAATTTTTCCATTAAGTTGTTAGCTATATTGGATGGAATTGCTTGGGTGTAGGAATTTCTAATAGTTCCATGTGGAAACTATTTTTTTTTCCTGATCTAGACTTTATAGTTGGTATATATTTATTGTATTCATCCACACTGCTGGGATATATATGATTAAGGTGTGTGGATAATGTTTGGTT
>NW_015285754.1:0-322 GCF_001447785.1 Gekko japonicus | reverse complement strand
TTTTTTAAATGCTAAACTGAAAAACAGAGTTGAAAGAAGTCTTGTCATATAAAAACTACTTTTCCCCTCTCCAGAAACAACTATACAAATCTGTGGAAATGGAACGTGAGTAACCTATTTTGTTAATACCCATCTTGATCTATTTTGTGAATGCATTTGTCTGTGTTGTCTGATCGAGAATTTCTAGTTCTACTGGGGTCATTGGGAAAGCTTTGTTTACTTGGCCCCCTCTTGTGCTCTTGTTTTGTTCCTTATACCAAGAAGGTATGAAATGGTACCTGCAAAGACTGGGATGTCGTGGTCAATGCTCCCTCTAAGCTGT
>NW_015285753.1:0-322 GCF_001447785.1 Gekko japonicus | reverse complement strand
TGAAGCACGTGATGAAGCAACAAAGTACAAAATGGAACATGTTCCCTTTGTCCAACTATAGGATTTATACCTTTTGTTTGTAGGGCAATTATTCACAAATATGGGTGTGCAGTTCAGAGTCCCTGTCACGCATCCCATGCATCTTGCTTTAGTCCTTCATTACATTTCCGTGCAAAACCACAGAACTGTCTCTAAGCGATACGATGCAGGTCTTGAACATTGTGCATTTCTTATTCGTTGCTGCTATGTGTGTTTGTGTGCATCTGATGAGAATCTCAAGGTCCAACCTAATGCCTGTTATCTGCAGACAGCAAATGATGTT
>NW_015285752.1:0-322 GCF_001447785.1 Gekko japonicus | reverse complement strand
TTCTGGCTGATATGAAAAGAAGTATATTAAAATGTTATTATTTGAGTATTATTTTAGTGCAAGACAAGATGCTAATTATTAAATACAAAAGGCAGGATTTGAGTTGAAGATTCAACACTATAGCTTGTAGAATATGGTAACAATACAATAAAACAGAATACTTTCTTGTACAGTTAAGGAGGTGGTTCCACTCTATCCCAAAAAGTTACTGTTAAGGCGCTTTGATTTACACAGTTCTAGTAGCACTTATAAAAGTGCTTTAAAGAGAAATACTGTTTTGGCTAAGTCTTTAGAGTGATTGAGTATGAATATATATATATAT
>NW_015285751.1:0-322 GCF_001447785.1 Gekko japonicus | reverse complement strand
TATCTTGGGTTGAGTCCCCCCCTTTTTTTTTCAGGGTGCATAATTAACCATAATTAAAGAATTACCCTCTTCAAACGAAGTCATAATTCTCGTCATACTGCTATGGACATTTTTGTTATATGCTTGGCTTGTTTCAGAGCCATTTTTGTGATTGTTCTACAGGCAAATCTTTTGGAACTGAGAGCCTTCCCTAATCCACCTATTGCAGTAACAAATGTTTTAGCTGCAGTAATGGTCCTATTGGCGAATAAAGGAAAAATATCAAAAGATCGGAGCTGGAAAGCTGCTAAACTTTTCATGGGAAAGGTACCTAGAACATTGG
>NW_015285750.1:0-322 GCF_001447785.1 Gekko japonicus | reverse complement strand
AAGGAGCATCCACCACCTCCTGAGGGTTGGCTTCTAGTTATGTTTAAGACAGCTTGAATTCCTGATCCATATGTGGAATTAAACTACGACTGGAGTTTGGGTCTAGTGCAATCCTTTGCCTTCCCTCCTTCTGGCTGTTTTCATCTCGTTCCTGCTTTTTAGGGCAGCAAACTTTAGTCCATCATTTAGGCTAATCAATTAAAAACCGTTAGGTCAGTTTTTAAAAAGTGCCTCCAATTGATCAGAGCACACTTTTAACAAAATTCAGTTATTTTTAATTATTAAAAAAAACCGTGCAACGTGTTCTTGCATTGTCTTTTTT
>NW_015285749.1:0-322 GCF_001447785.1 Gekko japonicus | reverse complement strand
AGCTTTGGCACACGGTTCTTCCAGAGCTCATCTAGTCCCCACACTGGTTGTTCAGGTGAGATGGTTTTCTGATCTGTTCTCATCTATTGCCAAAGAAAATGTTAAGGGTTTTGAGGTACAGAAGTCTCCCTCTCATGTTCAGTAGATTAACTCATGGATCATGGATTGTTCTTCTGATGGATTTCTGTACCACCACTCGGTTCCGCTGGCTTTCTCTGTGTCAAGCACTTCTCTTATAGCAATGATGTCTATGTCAGCTGGAAGGAACCGGACAGGTGAGACACTTGCTGTGCTCCTCAACAGAGGATTGTAGTTCCAAAAT
>NW_015285748.1:0-322 GCF_001447785.1 Gekko japonicus | reverse complement strand
GTCTTAAAGGTGCCCGACTGGACTCTTAAGTCTCTTTTGGAGATCTCCTTGCCAACCTGCCAGCTGGCCAGCAGAGGGCACTCTCTCTAGAGCACAAAGGCAGCCAGAGACCTGCGCATGAACGCAAGAATCACAGACTTTCCTGCTCCCCAGCTCAGTGACCTTTGAGCACCAATGCACTGCTCTCACTTCACATCCTTTGTGGAAACACACACCGGGTGCATTTGTGTCACTCACATCCAAGGTTGTATGGTATACATGTGATGCCACTGGACAGGTTGCCAACTCCAGCTTGGGAAATTTCCTGAAATCTGGGGAGGGC
>NW_015285747.1:0-322 GCF_001447785.1 Gekko japonicus | reverse complement strand
CCTTTGCCTTCTGCAATATCTTGCTCTCCCTCATGCGCAAAGCCACATTTTAAGATCTGGAAATCATAAATGTAGGTGATGTTGTTTTCCCCCCCCAAAAAAAGAAAACTCTCTTCCTGTGGCTTCCCTCCCCTGTCTTGCCTCTTGGAAAGACCCCGTTTATCATGTTATTTATTAAAACATTTAGACCCTGTCTTTCCTCATGGTTCAGGGCAGCCGACGAGAACAGCTCGCGGCATTTTCAGTGGAAGCCAAAAATAAAGTCGCCGATCCCAACTCCTTCCGCCTCCCCTCGTTAAAGGACCCTTGCCCTGCAGACCCC
>NW_015285746.1:0-322 GCF_001447785.1 Gekko japonicus | reverse complement strand
GTCTCTCGCCTGGGAAACCCTGCAGGATCGCCGTAGGTTGGCTGTGATTTGATAGCACTTCACGCGCACGCGGCCGATCTGGATGATAACGGGCCCTGATTCAAACACGGCAGCCACCCGTGATCGAAGAAAGGTGTCCTGAGAAGCTTTGCAACCTTGGCGGACACAGAAATGTCACACGCAGCTTCTCAGGATCCCTGGACGCTACAAAGGGTTTCTGGGGACCGTCTCTTAAACCGTGCGAGACAGCTAAACAGGACACCGATAGCCTTGCAGAGGCACCTGAGTTAGATTAAAGGTAAAGGTAACAGCGTTCCGTGCG
>NW_015285745.1:0-322 GCF_001447785.1 Gekko japonicus | reverse complement strand
CCAAAATTTCCAGGCATTTCCCAACCCAGGGCTACCAACCCTACAGCTGAAAACTTCATTTCAGACAGGGCTGTCCCGTGGGCTCAACTTATTACAGGGTTTCTTAGCAGTCAGTCCCCAAGCGTCAGAATCAACTTGGGCACAGTTGTTTTGCACATCTGCATTATGTCAGAAGTGGAGCCAGTTTATTTGTGTAGAAGTAATCAGGAACACAGAGAGAGCAGGCTGTCATCAGCAGTGGTGTCACAGCCGCAAACTTCCCCCCCCCTTTATTTTTTGGTGCATGTTGTCATGGGTCCTGGCCAATGCTCCCTCTAAGCTG
>NW_015285744.1:0-322 GCF_001447785.1 Gekko japonicus | reverse complement strand
TAAATCGCCAGTGAAGTAGGCACATATTCCCCCGAAGGTCATGATTGAGTCACTAAATTAATCTGCTTTTCAAGCACAGGTAGGTCACAGCTGGTCCCTCTCTTTGCGTGACTTTCTCTCCAGTTGGGGCAGCTTAGCCTTTCCCTATAAGTTGTCAGGGCGGGTGTCAAGTCCCAGGAATATCCCTTTGTTCACAGTTTTAACATTTAAAAACATTTTTTTACAGATGTCTGGGGAAGGCATGGACCAAACAGCCCGACCGATTAGCTCACGTCTGATCACCACCTTTGAACATGGTAAGTTCAATGGTTAAAGCCAGTTT
>NW_015285743.1:0-322 GCF_001447785.1 Gekko japonicus | reverse complement strand
CGGTAAAATAGAAGGAATGGGGAAAGCCACCCCCCCTTCCCGGCCTCCAACACAACTTCACCCCAGATCGCTTCTCCCCAGAGAAATAATTGGAAGCCAGGCCTCCACCTCTGCCAGGGCAGTAGCCGGATTTGGCCCTGCTGGGGCAGATGTCTGCATTCAATCCGAAACTCTCTCTCTGTTTTCCGTCCTTTCTGCCTGCTTCCTGCTTCGGTTCTCCAGGGACGGACTGCTTGGCTGTGGCCCCAGTCAGTGCTGTGGGAAAGCTTATCCCGAAGGCTGGGGCTTGTTACAGCAAATGGCCTCTCGTGTTTCTTGGCAA
>NW_015285742.1:0-322 GCF_001447785.1 Gekko japonicus | reverse complement strand
CTGGGGGCAAGTGTTTTGCAAAAACAACTGTAACGTGAACCCTTTATCTTGCCAGCATGGAACAAGCCAGCAGTCACTTTTGAGTTCACAGTAGTTTGTTTGTGTGGTTAAAAAGTAGGAACACTTCATAATGTTCCTTATAGTAGAAAGAAAAATGGAATGTACATTGAAAATACAGTTGGAAGGAATGAAGTTCAGGTTGTGACTTCCTGGCCAAGGCTGAGGGCTTAGGTTTTTAGAGGATAAGAGGCTGTGGCTATAATTTGGTCTGAATTTTCTCACCTTCCACTGCCTACTGTTATTTGTGTACACTCTTACTCAA
>NW_015285741.1:0-322 GCF_001447785.1 Gekko japonicus | reverse complement strand
TTGAATTGGTGCCAGGCTGTCTGGAGAACCAACTGCTCTAACCAGTCAAATGAACCTCCAAGGAAAAATGGCGGTTCGTTTTTGGATTCAGGAATGATGTGACCAAACCAACTGATTCAAAACAAAGCACAAACCGACCTGGTTCATGCTCGAACTGCTATTTGTTTCTCAGTTTGTGCCCGTCTCTAATCAGCAATATAATAACAGTAGGATTATAGCAATCTGAAACAAAGCATAGATTATTAGATGTGATATGTTAAAAACAATGCAGTGAGAGTAGGATAATATGTACAGCAAACAGATAATGCATACTATTCATAGT
>NW_015285740.1:0-322 GCF_001447785.1 Gekko japonicus | reverse complement strand
AAACGGCATGGTGGACGTTGCCTTATTTTGCTATATAATTTCTGTACCCCTGACAAACTGAGTTTATATCACGGATGCATGGACTGGAGGCCATTAAATCCAGGGGAAGGAATTGCGTGTAAGAACAGGCTAGCAAGAGGAGGAAAAAGAATTTGCCCTTTCCGTTTTTGCCTTAAAAATCAGTACAAAAATATATTTGCTTGCAGCAAGTCCAGGCAGCTCAGGTACTGTCGGTGTGGTAGCTAGTGGTGGATGTATCTGTCCCCCTGCCCCATTCACACTCTCGTGCTCCAAAAGAGTCTCCTGTTAAAGTACTGCAAGC
>NW_015285739.1:0-322 GCF_001447785.1 Gekko japonicus | reverse complement strand
TCGTTTGTCAATTTTTCTTTTTCCTCATGTGAATTCAGCCTGCAATTCAGTTTCCTTGTATAATTTTTAATTGCCTTAAAATGTACACACTTTTCAATGTGACTTATCCTTCAATAAATCAATACCTAAACATTTCTATAGAATACAAATCAAAGGAGCTGGTGAAACAGTAACTGAGGACTTGTACTTCCTGAACAGTGTTATAGAATATGAAAAGAGTTAAACTTAGCCTGGCCTGCCCTGGATGGCCCAAGCTAGCCCATTCTCTCCAGATTTTAGAAGCTGAGCAGGGTCAGCCCTGAATAGTACTTGGATGGGAGAC
>NW_015285738.1:0-322 GCF_001447785.1 Gekko japonicus | reverse complement strand
GACAAAACACCCAGGGTCTTAAGGACATACAGGCTAAAGATACGAAAGCAGAAAGGTTTGGTGTTTATTGGGGGAAAGGACAGGTTGGTTCCCCTCCCTCCCTTTCTACAGCCCAGTCTCTTTGCAGCATTGATCCTAGCTAGGCACGGACCTCCACAGGGCTGCAGCCTTTGCATGCTAGGATGTCTGGAGCATCAGGCAAGGTCGGTTCACCTCTCAGTTATTCCGTTTCATGCAAACTCTTTGTATTGAGGACTAGGCTGGGCCCTGCCCTTCCAAGACATGCCGCTTCGAAGCATGAGGAACCCACAGCCCTTTCCCC
>NW_015285737.1:0-322 GCF_001447785.1 Gekko japonicus | reverse complement strand
CCTGTAACAAATGAGTTCGACACCTCTGGATGAAACTAACCATGGTTTGGGTGATGGTCAGCTAGGGTTAGTCGCATTGTGTCAAATCAGGATCTGAAATTATGGCTTGAAGTTGGTTTATTGAACACAGTGAAACTGAACTGCCATTCTGTGTGACGGACATATGTGGATGTGCAACGTTTCAGCTGTGTTTGTTCCCCTGCACTATGCAGACGATGAGAGGTCTGTCCAGGGCAAAGGTATTGAATCCAGCACGTCTCCTTCTAAGGTACCAAAAAGAGAAGAAAGGTTAAAAAGAGTAGGGCTCTTTAGCTTGGAGAAA
>NW_015285736.1:0-322 GCF_001447785.1 Gekko japonicus | reverse complement strand
ATCAGTCTGGGACTTTAAAGAATATTTACAGTTGTGGCTCTGATTTCGTAAATACAACCTTATTGGTTGAATCTCAGTTTCCATAGTTATGATGTGTTGTATAATTCATCAGAAAGTTTTCTGTTTTTACTTCTTTTCTTTTTTCCCTTCACATTTCTTCCATACTTGATATGCTACAGTTTTGACTGATTGCTTGTAAACTGTCCATAAACTAGTCTGTTGGTAAACCTGCTTGTAAATGATGTGGTGGCAATCATCCCCCACAAGTCCTGCCTCTCCTCCAGGACGCTGAGCCAATCTTTGTGATTTTGGCCTCATGCAA
>NW_015285735.1:0-322 GCF_001447785.1 Gekko japonicus | reverse complement strand
GTGCTGCCGCCACCACACACCTCAACGGAATATTGCTATGTGGAGATTAAATTATCAGTAGAGCAACTAACAATGATCATAACTAGGAAAAAAAATAGCAAAGAGCCTTTAAGGTGCCACAAGTCTAACAAATGTGTGCCATAAGATTCTTTGTTATATTAACTGCAGTAGACTAAGGCTGCTTCCACACAGCAATGATTTTCTGTGTGGCTTTCATTGTTATGAATGCAGGGCTGTAGTGGCTCCATTCTGAACAGATACGTTTGTTGTCTGCATGTGTGCAGATGACACAAATGTATTTGAGGGGTTTTAACCCCCCTCC
>NW_015285734.1:0-322 GCF_001447785.1 Gekko japonicus | reverse complement strand
GAGGCCATTAATGCACAGGATCACCTTAAGAAGCGACTTGACGGCACTTAACAAACACACAGTGAGCCTGTGCTCCGCAAACGCATAGTTTTGCACCAAGTGCCACCCACCTGGATTTTACCGGAAGGAAGCAAGGAAGGAAGTTCAGCAAAGTGGATTTGGGGCGGATGCTCCTCAGCCTTCCGCCAGAGGCCTAAAGAAGCCAGACCCAAGGTCCATTCCTGAAGAAGCGCACGACTGTGGACGTGGTTATGCCTTTAATGGCCAAGGAGGAACAAGCACTTCCTAGAGTACATTTTTCCTTGAATTGGTTTTTTTTTTT
>NW_015285733.1:0-322 GCF_001447785.1 Gekko japonicus | reverse complement strand
GCATATCCATAAATTCCTGTGAGACCAGCTCTGAATTAATTTCTCTTGAATCCTTTTGTGTTTCACTAATCTTCCTGTCATTGAAAGTTAAGACCTCAGTGAGAAGTCATTCATTCATATTTTTACTCTTTCCTTTCCAGTCTGATAGATAAATTGAAGTCATATTGACTCCATTGTGTATTTAAATCTTTTGGAGACTGAGATTAGATGGGTAAGGGAGAAGGAGGTGTCTGTGCTATATGCATATTATTTTTCAGATAAATGAATGCAACTAACAGTCTAAATATAAGTATTTTCCTGGGAGTAAGCCCCATTGAACAAA
>NW_015285732.1:0-322 GCF_001447785.1 Gekko japonicus | reverse complement strand
TTATATGGTGGAGCATTCAGTCATGTGAGTCTGCAGCCTGAAGCAATGCAGCCAAGAAACAGAATTCCCAACTTCAGTGAGAACTAGGAAAGGGAGTGGTTGGGTACCCAGGGTATTTGCTCAAATCACTACATTTGGCTGATAATTCCCAAAGAACAACAGCTTCAAAGGCTATAGTAGGACTTAGCAGGACCCCTAGTGGTAACCTCAAGCTGCCAGATATTTTCCACACAAGACTTCTCTGGATTTGGATAGTTTGATGCACAGAACCCATGTAGTCTCATTAGATGTTCTTTGAGTACAGTAATGTCAGTGACCCTAA
>NW_015285731.1:0-322 GCF_001447785.1 Gekko japonicus | reverse complement strand
ATTTATCTAGAGGGCTGTAAAGATCAAGTAAAAGGTTTGACCTTTCAGTGTATACAGAAAATTTTTCTAGAGTAAAATAATCTCAAACCTTCAAGTACCACTGAGACACCGTCGGTGAAGAACTATCCTTCCACCTCTGAGCAATAACAGACTTAGCTGCTGTAAGTAGAATCAAAACTAAATCTTTACGAGCCTTCGGCAATTGGTCAGTTAACCATAAATTCAATAAAATTATGAAAGGATCATAAGGCAAAGAATAGTGAGTTATATTATGAATTGCCAGTAATATTTGTTTCCAATAATTAGATATGTATACACAGTT
>NW_015285730.1:0-322 GCF_001447785.1 Gekko japonicus | reverse complement strand
TCTCCATATTGTTCTGATAAATGCAGCTCTCTTTTTGTCCAGCTCCGTATGTACCCGGAGCTCAAGCATCTGCCCCCATTTCCTCTTTAGGACAGCAGGCTCATTCTCTTTTCAGAAAATGTATACATAGATTCCGTCACGTGTGTAGGGACAGTCACAAGCTCACACTCAGCAGTTATTCCGAGTGATATCAGCACCACCCCTGAGGACAAGAATAACATGCTTGGCTCGTAAGCCAGCAGAATTCTGCGTCTATCCTGGGCATTTCAAGCGGAAACAAATTTGCACACAGCTTTCCCCTTTGGTAATTGTGATGTCCTAT
>NW_015285729.1:0-322 GCF_001447785.1 Gekko japonicus | reverse complement strand
CTTACTCAATAGAAAGCCCGGGAATTTTGTGGGAACTTCAGCTCTCTGGTTGGAAATCGATGTATCCAGGCATGTTAGCCTACCGGGGTTCTCCTTCCCCGTAACACCCACTCAGCTGCGAGGATGTCGCCGCCTGGCCCTTTTCTTGTTTCGCACCCTTTCCTCGGGCTCGTTTCGGAGTCAACGCGCACATTTCACAGACACCGCCTGGACTCTGTCTCTCGGCCCTTTGCGCTGCTGACGCGAGTGCTTCCCATCTCGGCTTCACTCTGTTTCTACCAAGAATCCCACCAGTGTGTGTGGGGTGTGTGTGTGGGGGTGT
>NW_015285728.1:0-322 GCF_001447785.1 Gekko japonicus | reverse complement strand
CCCCGTGCTTGTCCTTGCTGGTGACCCAGAAGGGCTTATGCCTTCGATTCATTCGATTGTTGGAGCCACGATTAGATTATTTGCTCTCGGCTGCCCGGAACAAATGCGGTTACACAATCCGGGGCAGGACCCCGCTTGCCGTCTGAACAGCCCAGCGGGTGAAAGCAGAACACCTCCTCGGATGATAGCAAGAGATTGTCGAGGATCGCGGGACTGAGATTTCAGCAGCTGTCAGGCACATTTCTGTCACAGCCCTCCTCCTAAGGGAAATATGCTCAGGCCCGAAGGCAGGAAAAGATGGGCCAATAAAGCCAACGTGCCA
>NW_015285727.1:0-322 GCF_001447785.1 Gekko japonicus | reverse complement strand
TAAGCAATTTTCCCCACACCACACGGCACAAATCTCCATTGACTAGCTATGCAATTCATCACAGCCTCACCTACCTACCCAGTTGTACTAGAGATTTTAGCTTGTTCCCTATTGCGGCTACAAGCTACTTAGTTTCCCCTGCCCCGTATGATACTCAGACCTCCCCTGACCCAAATGCTCCACAGCTGAGGAGCATCACCTAGCCAGTTTGCCCACATCCTGGGTCCCCACCCCTCTCTGAGGCTATGGCAGGCCAGTGTAGTGCCAAAAGTTCCAGAGCAGGACTCAGAAGCCACGGGGTTCAAATCTCCACTCTGCCGTG
>NW_015285726.1:0-322 GCF_001447785.1 Gekko japonicus | reverse complement strand
TCCTGCCCAAAAATAGCCCTGTGCTTGACCCTGATCCCTGTTTCCTTTTCACACAAGGCATTGAATTGGCCTGAAACCATATGAAGCTACCTCATTACTGAATCAGGCCCTTGGCCCATCATAGCCAGCACTGCCTACTCTGATAGGCAGAAACTCTCCAAGAGCTTTGAGGCAGATATCACCCGACTACCCTTTGGATCTAAGCCAGGGCCTTCTGCATGTGCTCTGTTACTGAATTAGGGGGTTGCCCTCTAGATCAGGGGTCCCCAACATGGTGACCGTGGGCACCATGACACCTGCCGACACCTTTCTTGGTGCCCAC
>NW_015285725.1:0-322 GCF_001447785.1 Gekko japonicus | reverse complement strand
ATCTTTCTAGGAAGGGCGAGATGAACATAGATGAGTAGATAACTAAATGGATATTGCCTGTTACAGGACTCAATCTGTTTGATATGGCACATTTTAAAATTATGTTCACATTATATTTTTCTTTTCTTTTTCTTTTTTTGACTTCTGGTGGTACGGCAAGTGATGGGCAGACTCTCGGGACTTTCCCGATCTGCCCGATTCCTCTTTATCTTTTTGGGAGCCTCCTGGGTTCGGGGGGCTCTGCTGGACCTCCAGAGAAAGGACCGGTAGCAAGGGTTTTTTTTCAGCCCCCCCTCCACTCTGGCACTGCGCGCGGGGGGGG
>NW_015285724.1:0-322 GCF_001447785.1 Gekko japonicus | reverse complement strand
GGTGCTACTGGACTCAAATTTAGCTGTTCCAGTGGTCTATGTATTTCAACCATGTATCTGGTCAACTGTGGCAATTGTAGGCCACTGTGATGCCTTTGGGGTTCCTCTGGTCCTGTCATTGTGTCAGGGAATCCCAGTGCATACTTAGCACCTTGTGACCATGTTGCTATCTGCACTTCACAAGACTGAGCAGAACCAATGGCGTCTCTGCTTCAGTGACTGCATATGACAGGCATTCAATTTTTTTTTCAAGCACACTTCAGTTCCTTCCACCACACACTAGTGTACACCAGCACAGTCAGCCACATATTAATGTAGTTCT
>NW_015285723.1:0-322 GCF_001447785.1 Gekko japonicus | reverse complement strand
TCCCATATAACCAGGATTTAATGATTAAGGGATGCTACTTTAGCATTCTTGATACTATGCACATGCAGATACAATCCGGTCCGGGATAGCAGACCACTTAGATCCTCCATGCAAACCTTCCTCAGCTTTCCAAAGGAAAATCGAGATATGTGTCCTGCAATCTGCAGGCTGGCCAGTCATGTCTTCTCTGTGACAGTGCCCTCCAGTCTAGACATCAAGGCTTGAAAGCATTGAAGGTGCACACAGGCTTGTAGGCTTGGCTTAAATAGGCTGGGAAATAATCAAGGCTCAGCTGCCCTGTTGGCAGGTGTTGAGCTTCTGC
>NW_015285722.1:0-322 GCF_001447785.1 Gekko japonicus | reverse complement strand
ACACACATGCATACACACACAAAACACATGCGCACAATCATTTTGAAATGATGCTATTTACTATTTCTTTTTTTCAGCTAGAATTCAATTAAGGCTTTCTTTATTAAAAGCTTTTTGTGAATCAATGTCTTTATCAGACATAACCTAAGGAACAGGCACATTGCCTTGGAAACAGGGACTTGCGTAATTGTTCATTTCTACGCAGGGATCCTTTTTCTTTTACCCAGGTGATGGTATCAGTCCAGTTGATTTTTTAGTTCAGTTGGTCTATAAGTCTCCATTGAGGAGGAACAGCCAGGATCCAAGCACAGAGTGGGATGTG
>NW_015285721.1:0-322 GCF_001447785.1 Gekko japonicus | reverse complement strand
GGGGGGTCTCGTTCTTCCTCTTGTGTGGTGTTCTCCTGGCTTTTTTCTCTCAGTGGAGTCCTCCTGTTCTTCCTCTCCTTGATGTTCCTGCTGCTTTCTCAACGTTGTCTTTGCTTGCGGTCCTCCGAACACGCTGTCCGCGACTCTCCTTTTCCTGTGCATCTCAGCCTGCATTTTCTCCGCTATGGAAAGAACAAGCCTTTTACAAATACCTTCTGAGTACAGGGCCACAGACTCTCGCTTTCCCCTCATTTCAGATCCTTCATCTCTTCAGCCGCTAAGAGAACACGCAAGAGAGCTGTGCATTCACTCCATGCATAAT
>NW_015285720.1:0-322 GCF_001447785.1 Gekko japonicus | reverse complement strand
CTACTGTTACCTAGGCTTGCCTTATTTTGACAACTATATGTGAAGGTCTGCATTGGTTTCATGTCATTTTCCACCTCGGACCAGTCTTCCCTTAAAAAGATGCAAACTGATGGGCCAAACATATCGAACGCTGACACTGTAGCCAAGTCCTCTGTGCAGCATCTGTGGATTATGGAATCCCCAAGAGAGTCTTCCTACAGAGGGAGCTTTCAACATCCTCATGCAAATTTTCTCCCTTAATCAGGAGTTCCAAATAACCTGATCACATTTCCAAAGAACATAACAACAGCGTTTTTCAACAGAGAGCCAGTTTGGTGTAGTG
>NW_015285719.1:0-322 GCF_001447785.1 Gekko japonicus | reverse complement strand
TTGGCTCACCTCAAATTGTCCCTCTGCAGAGCCAAGCACTCCTCCTGGAGCTGCACGAGGTCTTGCTGCTTGCCCCGGACTTCTTCCTGCAGCCGCTGCTGCTCAGCCCGCTGCCGTTCCAGCTCCACCTCTCCATCCTGCAGCTTGGAGTGCGATGCCAGCAGAGCTTCTTGCAAGTGCCCCCACTCTGGAGGTCGAGAGGGACAGTCAGGAAGAGGGCTCACCTTGCCGGTAGAATAGCTCATTTGAGTGCACAGAAACAAGAGTGCTCTTGCACCGCCATTCTTTCTTGGGCAAATGCAGGAGGAGGAGGAGCATATAT
>NW_015285718.1:0-322 GCF_001447785.1 Gekko japonicus | reverse complement strand
TCCCTTTTTCCTTCTGGACATGCAGGTCAGATGGGCAGACCTGGGGGCCTTACCTGCCTGCCTCTCTGGTATTTAAGGCAATGCCACCCAATCCTTGGCCCCAGACCACCATGGCTTTTCCGCCCACTCCTCGCTTGTGTTAAAGATATTGTGGGATATGGGGATCTGTGTTTGTTGTGACTGTCACAGCGTTGTGTGGTTTAGGCATGGGACAGAGCCTTTTGGTTAGGGAGGTGGTGCCTGCATGCCTACATCTCGCGGTTCAGAGAACTACCTTAAGGAGTCTTGGTAAGAGCCAGTTCAGGGGCTTGCCTAGCTCAAG
>NW_015285717.1:0-322 GCF_001447785.1 Gekko japonicus | reverse complement strand
CCCCAAGGAAGAGTGTTCCCCTGAGCATCTGCAGAGTGCTTGGAGTACAACTGTGATTATAACACTGAGGTCTCAAGACTGTGCTTCACATCACCGTTTGATTAAGAAACTGGATGCTACTTGGAAGGGTCCAGAGGCACATGTGGGGAGGGGGAGAAAAGCACTCTCAGCAACTCCTGGAAGAATGCAAGTTGCTTGCTGATTTTACCCTACTCTGGTGGTCTTGGGTTCAAGTGTGTTCCCCCCAACTGTTCTCTGAGGCCAGCCCTTCTAGCTGCCTGTGTCATAAACAGGGTTACCAGCCTCCAGGTGGTAGCTGGAG
>NW_015285716.1:0-322 GCF_001447785.1 Gekko japonicus | reverse complement strand
ACCACGAAGGACACGGATTGAGGCAGCAGGCTGCATTTCTTCAAGAATATTGTCCATATCCTCAGGAACAATTAATTGAAAAGCATCCATAAAAATCCTGACAAGCTGAAATCTTGGGAACATCATCTGTTTCTGTTGTTAAAATGGAGTCCAAGTCAAAATCATTGTGATTTCACCTATGAACTTCCTAGCAAGCTGGTCACAAAAAGCTGTTAAGGATTCTGTAATTTCTCCCAAGGGGCCGGATGTAACAAGCCTCCTACCACCTTAAACAGGATCACTGGATGATGCTGTTCAAACACAATGGTAGCAAAGAAGTATT
>NW_015285715.1:0-322 GCF_001447785.1 Gekko japonicus | reverse complement strand
CCAAAGAGGTCTCGCCCGACCCCAGCACCGCCGGCGGCGGCAACAGCAGCTGCGCCACCTTGCCTGCCTCCGAATTTTTTCCCAGCCCAGCCCCGAGCGGTGGGCCAGCCTGGCAGCGCTCCCCGGCCAGTGGGGACCGGCAGAGGGCCGGGCAAAGAGAGGGGCACTTCCTCCGTCCTTCCCTCCCCACCCGCCCCCCTCCCCATGCCTGACGGAGCAGCGGAGGCAAAGTGAGGCAGCGGTAGTGGGCGCCCAGAAAACCATGCCGCTACGGGACAAGCAATGGCTTTGGCGGGGGGGGGCAGGAGGGCTTTTGGCGCCC
>NW_015285714.1:0-322 GCF_001447785.1 Gekko japonicus | reverse complement strand
GGGGGGAGGCCTGGTAACCCTTCTGTGGGCTCCGTGTTCCTTCGGTGTTGATTGTTTCCGTGCTGCGATGTATTTCCCTGCGCCCTCAATAAAGGTGGAATGAAGGATCTTTTGCCCACGACTGCATCAGACTAGACGGCGCATTGGATCCTCAGCTCCGCCCCGCCCCCTTCAAGCTCCCACCCCATCCAAGAACATCAGCTCACAGGCGGTCTTTGAGCCGTCAGTCATCTCGGAAGGGTTCAGCGCTGGCTTGAAAGCTGTGATGGGAATGCTTCTTCCCATCAGGGAGACGGGGGAGGACAGGAACGGCTCAGGGACA
>NW_015285713.1:0-322 GCF_001447785.1 Gekko japonicus | reverse complement strand
CACTCTCAGAGCTTGCAGGTTGGTTTGTACTATTCCCTGGAATAACATTCACAGGTTCACCTTGTACATCTTGAGTAATGGGTAACTCAACTTGTTCAGTAGTATTGTTAGGCAAAGTGTTTGCATGTACTCTATCCCAGTTCTGACCGTCACAAAATGAAGCAGATCTACTGAAACTCACATTATTTTGTTCATTTGAGAACCTGTATGATTTCATACCTTGCTGATAACCAAGAAAAATCATTTGTTTTGAACGTTCACCACCCTTTCTTCTTTTATCCAAAGGAACATTGACCCAGGCCTTTGAACCAAATACACGCAG
>NW_015285712.1:0-322 GCF_001447785.1 Gekko japonicus | reverse complement strand
CTTCCAAGAGTTAAAGATATTGGGCTAACCTAGTTTATCCAGATCAGGGCCAAGGAATGTATAAAAACTACATGCTGTCATACATACAAGGTTGTTACCCTGGCATAGTGCTGTAAACCCAGTGAATGTTGTCTGCTTTGATTACTTAGAGGAGGAACCAAGATAGCCAAATGGTATGACCCCAAACACTATACACCAGTGACTGTATGGCAGCCACAGAGGTGTAGTAGCTGGAGTGTTAGATTTAAATATGTGGGGGAGGGTTAGGGTTCAGATCCCACTGGGGTTGCCATATATAGATACATTGTGGAAATAATTGTAT
>NW_015285711.1:0-322 GCF_001447785.1 Gekko japonicus | reverse complement strand
TTTTTTGTGTGAACTGCTTTGGAGTGCATGTGTTTTTCTTGGTGTTTGATGTTTGCACTTCTGGACGGGGGCAGACTTCTTCCCTGAATCCCACTCATCTTAAGACAACACCCTCTCCTTCTAAACGGAATTGTGTGTGTGAACACCATGGACTTTTTAGAAAATCAGACTTGGGTCTAAGGCAGTGTGAGTAGAGGTATATCTGTAAAAGGCAGCTTTCCCACCTCTTTCCGCCGGCATTCTCTTCTGCTCACTGAAATTGTGCCCCTGTGAATCAGTGGACACCCCAGGAATATCACAGAGGTAAAAGGGTGTGTGTGTG
>NW_015285710.1:0-322 GCF_001447785.1 Gekko japonicus | reverse complement strand
CACAACAACCCTGTGAGGTATGTTAGACTAAGTTCCACGGCCTCCCAGTGAGCTGCATAGCTCGGTAGGGTTTTGAACCTGGGTCTCCCCTGTCCATCCAACACTACCTAATACACTACACTGCCTTTCAAGCAGTAGCTCAGCCCACACTGCACATAGTTGCTCAGACTGAGCAGCCAGTCCTGGGGAGTTCTACTGGCCTTCCTCCATCATCTGATTCTTGCTGGAATGAAAGCTGCAGTTCACCCACCGGAGTGTTACGGAGTCCTGCCTAAACTGGAACCTACTTCAGGGGTTTAAGAAGAAGAGATTGGATTTATAC
>NW_015285709.1:0-322 GCF_001447785.1 Gekko japonicus | reverse complement strand
AGTCAAAGAGTTAATGATGATGACCTCGTGAAGTTGCAGGATGAAGCTGCTCAAATGACCCGGGACTGGCGAGCAGGCTTCCTGCGTTTGATGTGTTCGTTCTCCGAGTTGGAGCTGTAAAGTCAAAGATTTAATGACGATGACCTTGCGAAGTTGCAGGGTGAAGCCGGTGCTTGCAGTAATCATGCAGTGCTTCTGACCTAAGTAACGAAGAAATAGTAAGTGGTAGTCTCGTACACGAATCTTTGGGCGGCTCCATAAGATGGCAGGTTCAAGTGGCGATGGTTTTTTGACGCGGTTTTCTCCAACGGTTCTGCAGCTT
>NW_015285708.1:0-322 GCF_001447785.1 Gekko japonicus | reverse complement strand
GAGGAACAGCTTAAAACATATTAAAAACGTGAAGCGCAACTAAAACATCTTGTACAGTGGGTGATAAGCCCGGTTCCAGAACCATCTACAGTCATGTGATCGTAGGGAAACTGCCCATGTTGCTGGCAGTTATATTCTGTGAAATATAAGGGAATCTCTCTTAATTCCCTCACTATAAAAGGTGAGACATATTTGCATTCAGCCTGCTCTTGTCTTTCAATGAGGCACCAGAGGAAGAAGCCTCCAGCTTCCTGCAAGGAAATAATGGCCTTGGGTGAATCTCTTCCTTTCAGGCCGAATGAAGGGTGGGGTATAAATCCAA
>NW_015285707.1:0-322 GCF_001447785.1 Gekko japonicus | reverse complement strand
GCCCGCTGTCACCTTTACTGTTTATCTTTGCGACAGAAACATTTAATGATATTGTGAGGGCGGATCCATCAATTAAGGGGTTAAATGTCAAAGGAGAACAGTTTAAAATGCAGGCGTACGCCGACGATTTAGTGTTTGTATTAGAAGAACCCGTCACATCTTTAGTGTATCTGACACATATCTTACAAATATATGGTCAAGTGGTGAGATTAAAGGTAAACTACCAAAAATCTAAAGTACTAACAAAAAACTGCTCCAAGGAAATCGAAAAGACGATACAAGAAAAGACAGGTTTTGTAATAACCAAGAAAATCAAATACTT
>NW_015285706.1:0-322 GCF_001447785.1 Gekko japonicus | reverse complement strand
TAACAAATTAATTTGACACTTCAGCTCTAGTGCTTAATATGCTTGCTTTATTTCCTCCATCTTACAGCTAGACACTTTAAAAAAAACATTAGTTGGCAATGGTTCTATGTTTCCATTGTGGGGTACAGGATTTAAAGTTGGAAAAATGGGTTTAGTGTGGCTTTCCTTGTCATAGAAGAGGAGTAATCTAAAGAGTCATAGGAGCAATCTATGGAAATGATTCTCCTCATGTCTGCGGCTTTTCCCCAATATGAGTAATGTTAGCTTTTCCCCTCAAGAGACCTTTTCTAGGATGCTTTGGAATATAAGAACCTGTGGTGCA
>NW_015285705.1:0-322 GCF_001447785.1 Gekko japonicus | reverse complement strand
TTCCAACTCTAACATTCTACGATTCTATTGATGTTGGGAGGCGTGCATGATTCTCTCCTCCCATTGTTCTCTGCAAAATTCAGTTCCTCTCCGTGAGGATTATTAGTGCAGTGAAAATGTAGAAGCACATAGGATAGACCGTAGCTATGCACAGCTGTTCTTTCCTTTTGTGTTATCTCTATAGGCTCTCAAGTGCAATTCAGAAGGCGCAAAAGAGCTGATGTAAGGCCCTTATTTTTGGCAAGTTTTAAATTGTAGATTTTATTGTGGGAGTCCGTTCTGTTTTTTGTAAACCACTTGTAGGGGGAGAAGGGTAAAAAAA
>NW_015285704.1:0-322 GCF_001447785.1 Gekko japonicus | reverse complement strand
CTCTGTTTACCATGGCACTGTCATTTGCCACATCAGACACAGAAGATTGTTAGCCAAAGCTGATGGGCTTGCAGCACTCCTTGAGCCAGCTCGAGTTGAATGCCAATAACAAATCCTAAGAACACCCATTGGTTTAGTATCCAAGTCAGTAATTCACACAACATTCTTCTCTTTCATATGGAGACTATCGCTGTCAGTTGGATTTTGTTTGTTGGGTCTTGCTTAACAATTGTCAGTCACATGCCGACAATTCGGTCAAAGGAGCTGCTGTAAACTGAATAATCAAATACATCAATTGTTTCAAATGAAAACTACCGTAAAA
>NW_015285703.1:0-322 GCF_001447785.1 Gekko japonicus | reverse complement strand
GAGAATCCTAGTTACCTCCCTCTCGCTTTGTCTCCTTTAAAGCTTATCTCCCCCAATTAAATAGGAGACTGCCTATCTGGGTAACAACTGTCAGAAGAGGGGATCCAATAGTCTTGCAGAAGGGGGCTGGTTGCTTTCCAGGGTGAAAAGAAGCCCAGGTTGATAGAGGAATAAGTCTGAGAATTTTAGACTGTGGCACAGAAGTGGTTCCCTGGACTACTTGATTCCCAGCCCAGTGCTGGAATATGTAACATCAATTGTACAAAAGAAGAAATCTTGGCAGAGGACAGCAAAGTGGGGAAATGAGTCAGATAGGGATATG
>NW_015285702.1:0-322 GCF_001447785.1 Gekko japonicus | reverse complement strand
GAGCCGCCGGGGTGGTGGCCTTGGCCTCCCCAAATCTCCCGGACGCGGCTGGCGCAGCAACCTGGCTGGCGCCCGGCGAAGGGCCCCTTTCCCCAAGGCTGGCTCCGGTGCCAAGCTGCTGCGTTGTTTCCTGGCCTCCGACCCAGCGCAGCCGGCGGCGGGGAGATAATTATAGCTCGGGAGGAGCTAAAAATAGCTCCCGCGGGAACAAGGGCGGGTTATTTATAGCCCCGGCGACGAGAGCTTTGTTCCGCCAGCCACTTTCTGGGCCGGCTGATGCCGATTGGAAAGTGAGGCCCAACCCTCAAGGGCCGAAGGCTGA
>NW_015285701.1:0-322 GCF_001447785.1 Gekko japonicus | reverse complement strand
GGAAAAGCTGCTGGAGCTGTGAGGGAAGCCGTCCCCGCAATAACTGTGCACCCCGCCTCTGGGACAGCTGCCCCCCAACCCAGACTGCCAGCAATGAAGACTATTGCTTCAACCAGCAAACTTGGGCATTGGACTGCTGAGTGAAGGCCAAGGGAGCCAAAGGGACAGCGGCGTCTCTCTGGAAACCAGCCCACCTGCCCTCTGCTGCTGCCGCCCCTGCCCAAACTGGCCCTGCAGCTGTCAGTTGAAGCGCCAGAGGAGGCAAAGCTTGCGTCGTCAGCCCCCCTCCCTCTTACAACCAGACTGGGGACGTTTGCTGCCC
>NW_015285700.1:0-322 GCF_001447785.1 Gekko japonicus | reverse complement strand
CCACCGCCTCGTGGCGGTTCCCAGGACACCACACAATGCACAGTGATCCAGGGCAGAAATGGATGAAATAAACCCAGTGTAAGAGAAAAACGGAGGAGGATGTGACGACCAAATCTGAATGGACACCAAAGGCAGCAAGTTCTTTAACACAGGAAGTTCACTACGTTTTAGAGGAGTATGGAGGCTATGCATTTGTTAGAAAATGAATGGAAAATAATGAACCACCGAAGCACCCCGCATTACATTTGTTATGGTAATGAAAATGTATGGGAATCCTGTTTGTTTCCTTGTTGCAGAACAGTCTGGTTAGAGAATTCAGGAG
>NW_015285699.1:0-322 GCF_001447785.1 Gekko japonicus | reverse complement strand
AAAAGCCATCTCGGCAGTGCCGAGATCAAACGCCCCAAGCAGATGGACGCCTTCCAGCGCCTCACAGCTGCCAATCCCTTCGGCATCCAACTGCAGCCATCTTTACGGATGTTTTAGCCGGAGCTGCTGACAGGGGATTAAATGCTCAGCCCGTAAACTTGTTAAGTCTAGTCATTTATAAACAAACATCCGAGGAGGACTTCATCCGAACCCTGCAGGGCAAGCAGAGGAGACGGCATCCCTGGGCGGCCATAGCGAGAAAGGGAAAAGAAAGGGAAACGTCCGTGAGGAGAAGAAAGAGGCTTACCTGAAGGCCTTCCCC
>NW_015285698.1:0-322 GCF_001447785.1 Gekko japonicus | reverse complement strand
CTCTTTCTCTTTGTTGCCCGCTAGTTTGCTGAGAGCCAGTGGGAGGATTTTTTAAAAAATCACTTCCTGTATGGTAAAGCCATAGAGTTTGGCCCAAATCCTAGAATGTCGCATTGATGTCTCAGTGGCAATGCAACATCATCTCTGGTCTTTGCTGAAAGTGATATCACACCACTCACACAGCACCATTCCCCTCATCTGTGTGCCCCCTTCCAGTGGTTGCCAGCCATCAGTTGGCAAACCTGACCAGCACATTTATATTTGAACCTCTTTGTTTGACTTTAGAAGAAATGGATGTAAAGTGGATTAAAAAAAAAAAAAG
>NW_015285697.1:0-322 GCF_001447785.1 Gekko japonicus | reverse complement strand
CCACCGCAGCTCCATGCCCTCCTTCTTACATAAAGCATATTTTTGTCTCCTGTGCTGATGTTAACACTTCAAATAGGTGGTACATGGACAGAGAAACAGAACACATTCTGTGCAACATAGGGAGAGGTTTTAAAATTCCACAGCATGCTATAAGAGAAGCTGAAATGTATGAAAAATTCTGCCAGGATTCTGAGGACTCTGCTTTGAAGGCCTAGCTGGGGAGACATGTGGTAGCTGTGCTTTGGACCAACTAACTACATTTGGACACAAAGTCATAATGAATTACAGCTCAGATACAGCAAACTGCTGTGCTGTGAATCCC
>NW_015285696.1:0-323 GCF_001447785.1 Gekko japonicus | reverse complement strand
TAACCACTTGAGCCACCGCAGCTCATCGTATACCTTCTACAACAATTAAAACACGCTGAACGTTTGTTTTGATCTTGGCAATTTCAGGGCAGATGGCCGGCGTTGGTCTTTGGCATCCCTGCCGTCGTCTGGATATGGAACCAACACTCCCAGTTCCACCGTATCGGTAAGATCTTCTTGGGAAGGAGATGACTGAATCCGGGAACCGTTTAAGCGTCAGTGTCAGCGCTAGATTGGAGAGAAGGGCCTGGATCCAGAATAGATGTTCCGCTAATGGAAAGGAGTGGGGTAATTTCCACCAGTTCCTGGTGCAGGCTCCCGAT
>NW_015285695.1:0-322 GCF_001447785.1 Gekko japonicus | reverse complement strand
ACACCGCTGCCAAAAAGGTTATCTGCATAGAGCCACCCCTTCATCTGCATAGTCCCAAACGGAAGTTGGTCCCTCTAGCACGTGGCAGTGCTACACAAATGTGGCCAGTGGTGAGCCACCAGTGTCAACTGGAAAACTCAGTACAGACAACCGCACCTGTCATTCCCCACAAGAGCAACGGCGGGGAGGCCAAGAGCGCCTCCTCATTCTCCTGAGTACCCTGGAGCAGCAGTGGCAGCGCCCCCCGCTCCCACCCCCCCAAGACCTTCCCAGGCAGCAGTTACAGCGGGGACACACACGACCCAAGCCCAGAACCCACAGA
>NW_015285694.1:0-322 GCF_001447785.1 Gekko japonicus | reverse complement strand
ATCATACTCTGGGTCAAAAAGACAGCCATCTCCATAAACCCTGGGGATATTTCTTCCACAGTCTGCTAACCAGCAACTATCTGAGCACTTGACAGCTTCCATTCTCTACAATAGCTACAACTAATAGTCCTGTGGAGAAGGGTATTTCAACAACAGCTGATTTGTGCCTTACAGAGTTTACTGGGAAGAAGAAACAAAAGTGTGAAAGAAGATTGGCTGTGACCATTCCACCTCATTATCTGATAACTGTAAAGAATGTCAAACAATTATCAGGCTTGTACCAAGCACAGCATCTGTGATGGCAACCAGGCATAATACATGT
>NW_015285693.1:0-322 GCF_001447785.1 Gekko japonicus | reverse complement strand
CTATTCCCGGGGCTTTATTATTTTTAATCCTGCTAATTGCAGCTACTACTTCCTTTTCTGTTATGGATTGTTCAATAAATTCCATATGAGTATTTGACAACCTTTTATCGAATTGTATTGTCCTAAGATAACTTTTTATATCTTCCTTTTTTGGATTTTCAGATGTATATAAATTTTGGTAAAAATTCTGAAAGACCTCTAGAATTTCTTTAGTGGAGTTTAACAGTTTCCCCGTAGGTGATTTAACAGAATAAACTGAAGTAGTTGTTTGTTGTTTTTGTATTCTAAATTTAAGCCTCTTAAAAGATTTTGGACTTTTAGT
>NW_015285692.1:0-322 GCF_001447785.1 Gekko japonicus | reverse complement strand
TGTCACTGAAACAAAACCCACAGGTGACTCAAGGAGTTCCTGGGAAGAAGGGTAACTTAATAGATGGAGTGGGATAAAGTGGAGACTTAACCAAGATTACCCATTGAACTACATGCTGGAGCGGAGGGCTGAATTCAAGTTTCCCACATGCAACACTCTAGCTACTGTATCACACTGGTTGTCACCTGTTTCTGATCTTACCCTTCTTTGGATCCAGAGGTCCAGAACACTACAATTGTGAGAATGAACTCATGGTAATCAGACCTCAAAGCAGCATTCACAGGCCCTGAACACCATCTCTTGATAACAAACATTCAAAACA
>NW_015285691.1:0-322 GCF_001447785.1 Gekko japonicus | reverse complement strand
GGATCCTGGCATTTTGGGAATCTGGGGAGATATGTTGTTAGGGAAAACCTCCATCCCCAGCCTTTCCAAACCCCCAAAGAATGTGTAGAACAAGCATATATTCTGGTCCTGAGCTTTGAGCTGTCTGCCCCCATAATGCAAAAAAACTGCACCAGGTCCTCTTGGGTGGGGGCAGGAGAATGAGTTCAATGAGAAGCCAACCTCGTGGCAGAATGATCCAGCAGGTCCTGTTCTACGATGCCCTTCATGGTTTTACCAACACTTGGAGAGGCTTTTATCTCTCCAGTAAACCACCACCACCACCACCTGACCTTTGCAGGAA
>NW_015285690.1:0-322 GCF_001447785.1 Gekko japonicus | reverse complement strand
CCCCACCAGGTATAGCACCCATCAGAGACTTCAGAAGTCACCTGTTTAGTTGCTTGCCTGTGGTTGCAAAAAGTGGGAGATTAGCAACCACCTAGCAGGCCTAGTTTTCTATTTAGATTTAAAGATAACAGTTTTGAATTTGCATTGATATGGATTTACTACTGATACAGATTTACTACTGCCCCAGGAACTCTTCCCAGAGCTGGATTGTATGTAGATTGTTCTAGTCTAGTTGCATGGAAAAGGTAGACTGTGTTCTACTGGTTAGTCTCAGCTGGTCATAGCAGGGCCCCAAAATCTCATGTTTGAGGAGCTACAAGGA
>NW_015285689.1:0-322 GCF_001447785.1 Gekko japonicus | reverse complement strand
TGCTCCCACAGGAAATGACCCCTGGTTTGGGGGACTTTGGCCTCTGTGATGGTATCTCCATCTGTATGTTTCATGCGTGCACGTGGAGTTTTGAGAACCTTTTCTAAAGCTGATGTTGTTAAAGACACTTACAATAATGCTCTTCAGTTTTGTTCCGCAGAGATGACGTGGGAGTCGGCGAGAAGCATCGGATTTTACTGTGTATTTTCAAGTACAAGGATAATTGCGTTCTAAGGCAAGGGGATGCCAATAGAAGCACATGAAATAAACAGTAGTTGAAACATTTCAGCCTTGATTATTTTCTTCCTGGTATTTTTTTTTT
>NW_015285688.1:0-322 GCF_001447785.1 Gekko japonicus | reverse complement strand
CCATCCAGGTCAGGCCACTAAGAACTGTATCTGGGACATTATGCATTGTGTGCAAAGCATGCAACTACCTCTGAGCATGCGTCCCTTGACTCTATCAGACTCACCCCCCTCCAAATCCTGTATAAATGGGGTGTATAAATAACCATTAAAACAACGAATCATGATGAATACCTCTTTGTACAGCTGGAGCTACCATGCGTTGTGTTTTTAAGTGGCTATAACTTGATTAGTGGTTATCTGTTCCTATATTCATAGACTAGATTTAGGAGGAGAAGGAGGCAGAAGGCTAGAGGCCTCCATCTTAAGAACATAAGAACATAAG
>NW_015285687.1:0-322 GCF_001447785.1 Gekko japonicus | reverse complement strand
CTCAGCATAAGGCAGCTTCATGGGTTCATCCTTAAGGACTTCATGTTGACCAGGTGCGCCACAGAGAGCAGCAGAAGCAAATCCACGCACCCCCGTGGCAACCTGCACAACTTATTTTCATGCTTTCCGCTCTACAGCACCAACACATCAGACATTTCTGTTCTAAAGGACAGAGAAGCCACAACATCCTGCCACCAGGACGCATAACTGGGGAGGCTGTCGTCTCTAATGACTGAGGTGGAGTTCTTATTCTGTGGGAGCGGCCCATTGGCTACCCCCCACAGATTCAACGCACACTGTTCCAAGTAATTATTTTTTCCCC
>NW_015285686.1:0-322 GCF_001447785.1 Gekko japonicus | reverse complement strand
AGAGAGAGAAAGATGGAAAGTTAGGAATTTCCGATGGTACTCCGGCTTCTACCCTGAGTCCTGTTTCGTAAATATAATGTTAGGCTGCATAATATTGTTTGATGCTGGTTACAGGGCTTGGGTTATTTATCTAAAACATTTAAAATATTTATATATCACCTTTCCACAATGCCTAAGGCAGGCTGGTTTTATGGCTTATTTTCTTATTGTTGATTTTTATGTGGCTTTTTATGGTTTTACTGTACTGCTGTTACTTTGGGAGTCGCAAGGAGCAGATCACTGGAGAGGTAACATTTTAGAAAGAAGAAGAAGAAGAAGAGAT
>NW_015285685.1:0-322 GCF_001447785.1 Gekko japonicus | reverse complement strand
AGCCACAAGCTCAACAGCATGCAGTCCCATTCCAGGGCAACTGTACAAAGGTCACCCTGATATATAAACTGGGCCTTAATCTCTCTGTCAGTTAGTGTGCACGGGAGGGCTTCTTCCTGCTCTGTTCCTTTCCAAAGGGATAGAGCGCTAACTGATTGATTAGTGTTAGATGAACTAGCTTTTATTCGAGGCTTGCGCTTAGGGAAATTTAATTTTAGGAGCTAGATGTTCGTGTCTAATTTAATATTTTGTTTAATAATGAATATGCAGTCGCTGGAAAGAGCTGACATGCCCCTTGCTCTCCGCTTTTCCATCTCCCGTT
>NW_015285684.1:0-322 GCF_001447785.1 Gekko japonicus | reverse complement strand
TTGTTACTTTTTGCAGTGTAGCGGGGAATTCTTCAAGACTACTTTCATTTTCATTGCCGTTGATTAAGAAGAACCAGCAGAAAGGCTTGAGATGGATTCCTTATTCTTGAATTCCAACTTGTTATAGTGACAGTGTTCCCTCTAGTGGTTCCGGAGGTTCACAACATGTTTAATCCTTCGTTCCCTATTTCGGAAACCAAAAGCCTTATTAGAAGCAAACAGCCATGTTCCTGTGAATTTTTCCTCACCATACGGGATGTTTCCTTCCAAGACTTTGGTGGTTAATTCTCTCATAGGAATCCAATCTGAGAAGAAATGCAAA
>NW_015285683.1:0-322 GCF_001447785.1 Gekko japonicus | reverse complement strand
CGCTGCTGTGCCTCTAGTTCTTGGCAGCGCCTCGCAACACATGCCTTGCTCTCTTCCCACCAGTCTTCCCACGTTTGTTGCTCGCGGTCCGGCTCTGGGTCGGCGTCCTCGCTCTCCTCTGGTCCGCGGACGGCAAGATGCCATGCCAGGAGCCGTGCGATTTTGTCGGTGTGCGGTTTGTACGCGAAGAAGTTCTTCCGGAGTCGCCAGCGGTCTTGCTTGCGCGTCCACTCTTTGTCGCATGTCTGCAAGCGAAGTCCCAATAGGGCGTGCGGCCCCCACTCCGTGTCGACAGTTCGCC
This sequence comes from Gekko japonicus, assembly GCF_001447785.1. Taxonomy (NCBI): domain Eukaryota; kingdom Metazoa; phylum Chordata; class Lepidosauria; order Squamata; family Gekkonidae; genus Gekko; species Gekko japonicus. The sequence continues at coordinate 21 of NW_015285683.1, read as the reverse complement.
TCTCCGTAGCCTGCATGGTCC
>NW_015285682.1:0-322 GCF_001447785.1 Gekko japonicus | reverse complement strand
ATCCAGCAGGGCTCTTCTTATGTCCACAACCAGATGAGTTGTAGCTTTGAATGTACGCTTGGCTGTTGAAGATGTAGGAGCTATTCTAGAAAGGGGGGAGGGAGAGAGTGTGGAACTTGTTCACATACTATCACAGCAGGCAATTGGTGGCTGAAGACCTCTACCACATCATCAGGTGATCAGGGCAGAGAAATATAGCACTGATCCTAAGGCAGTTGCATGTGGGTCACCTCATGTGAGAAGGAGACTGAGATCACCGGCAGTCTCCAAGCTGGTGGTTGGACAAACACTTCTCAGGGGTGCTTTAGGCTGATCCTGCACT
>NW_015285681.1:0-322 GCF_001447785.1 Gekko japonicus | reverse complement strand
ATACAAGCCTGTTTCCAAATGACCCTGACCTCTTGTATCCAAGTTTTCAGCCTGAGGATCGGGCTCTGAGGCCATCAACTCTTTCAGTCCTGGAATCCACCTTCAGCCACCCAGATGGCAGCATGGAACTGACTGACTTGTGAGCACATGACGGGCACGAGTCATGCGACAGTAAGGAACCCTGCCTCTCTTATACAGGGATCTTCTCTCGGCTCTGTGCGGCCTCAGCTTCTGGTCCCTGCAATGGAAGACCGTCAATTCTATCACAACTCTGCCCGTCCAAAAAAAATGAGAGTATTGTCTGAGGAGGGGCTGTGGCTCA
>NW_015285680.1:0-323 GCF_001447785.1 Gekko japonicus | reverse complement strand
TGTTGGAAAGGCTGTGGAGCCATAGGTACGTTTATACACTGCTGGTGGAGTTGTCCTCGAATCAAGCAGTTTTGGGGGAAAATAATTGCTGAAATTGTTAAAATTATGGGCTGCAATCTGCCAAACAACCCCAAATCACTTCTGCTAAACATGTGGCCAGAACTATCATTGAACAAGCAGACTACGGAAGTTCTTACGTTATTATTGTCTGCTGCAAAAACCTGTGTTGCTCAAAGATGGAATAAGGTAAACGTTCCTACGGTAAAAATTTGGATAACAAAAGTTTGGGATGTTCTAATAGCGGATAAACTGGCTACTCAAAT
>NW_015285679.1:0-323 GCF_001447785.1 Gekko japonicus | reverse complement strand
TTTCTCCTGCTCAGGAACTGAAAGCTGGCTATGGCAACAGGCCCGTCGTGCTGCGGAGGATTCTGGTGCATGGTCCAGGTGCGCAGTCGCTTTCTGCCAGGCACGCCCCGCCGTCCCGCATGAACGTGAAGCCGGCCTTTTGGAACTCCCTTGTGCATTGCAGACGACCAGCAGCAGAGGGGGAAACTGCCTTTCGAGGAATCTCCTCGTCGGTTTTCCCTGGCGCTCCCTTTGAGGGAACCTCTCAGTTCCAGATGAGCGACAGGGTTTGCTAGAACGTCATTGGGAAACCCACTGATGGCCACAGTCTTTTGGGGTTTAGC
>NW_015285678.1:0-322 GCF_001447785.1 Gekko japonicus | reverse complement strand
CAGCTCTAGTGTGAAATCAGCCTTGGTGTCATGCACAGCAGGGCATTTGTAAGCATGTGACATCTTACAGGAACAAACTGTTTCCTGTTAGCTCTGCCTTCTTTCCACTTGGCCCTGCTTTTTTGCCACTAGTTTCCCCTCTGGACACATGGACTCTGCCCCTTTATCACTGGCTCCACCCACAGGCATATGGGCTCCTCCCCTTGACTGCTTGGGGGATCTACCACTAAGTCTTCTGGCCTGCGCCACCAGCACCACACTCAGGTACCAGATTTCTGTCCCTTGGGAATCTGCAGCCTAGCCATGACCTAAATTTGAATGA
>NW_015285677.1:0-323 GCF_001447785.1 Gekko japonicus | reverse complement strand
CTACATGCAGTTTGACTGTAATAAATATTCTGTTGTTCATCAACATGCAGCTGTGATTATGGGAATCCCCAAATGCTAGGTTAATCACTCACTACCAACCCACACAATATGGATTAAGTGGGAGAAGCCAATTCAAACCAGCCCTTGAGGTAGACTTCAATAATCTTGTCTGAAAAGAAAATGACATGCCAACTGACTCTGTGCCTGGATTAGAAAAGTGCTATTCAGCAACAGAAGTCAGGTGTGAGTGATAGTATCTGGTTTATTTATATAGAAAAGAGTGATTATTTGGAGAGGGGGAGGGAGTGTGACTGACTGACTGA
>NW_015285676.1:0-323 GCF_001447785.1 Gekko japonicus | reverse complement strand
TTGCTCAGGTCTTGCAGACTGAGGGCTGGGGCTTCCTTGATTGAGCCAATCCATCTCAACTAGAAGTACAAAATGTTATCGATGTTGAACATCCCATTATCATTTGTTGTCCCACTCCACATGATTCCTACGCAAAACAGACAAGATGAAGGTAGGTTTGAATCGTTTTTGGAGGGTGCTTGAGTTCAGGCTTTGGCAAGGTTCTAGAGAGAGATAAGGATGTGCTTTGCAGTCTGAGAACAAGCCAGCAAACATGCTTCTTTAGCACTTATATTCTTTGCTGCTCCCTGACTTTGATGGCCCAGGCTAGGCCAATCTTGTCA
>NW_015285675.1:0-322 GCF_001447785.1 Gekko japonicus | reverse complement strand
ACTGAGGAACACCATATCAGGGTTAGCAACACACCGTCGGGGAATCTGGAGTCCAGTTGGCTGGGCAGACTTCTCCATGTGTTTCAACATACTGGAACGCCTTCACCAACCGAAGCGTTTCTTCGACACTGCGACCAACTGGGAGGTCATTGATGCTTAAATGCTTGATAATTCCACTGGGATCAATGATGAAAAGGCCCCTTTAGAGAAATAAAATAGAATGCAGTCCCTTTTCAGTTTAAAATGCATTTTGGGCGCAAACAAGGTTATTCCCTCTATCAAAGAGGAGCAATGGTAGGGATTCCCAAACTTTTTGAGCCTA
>NW_015285674.1:0-323 GCF_001447785.1 Gekko japonicus | reverse complement strand
CCCGGATGGGATATCTCAATTGTCGACGTACCTGCATCAATCATGGTTCCCTCCTGGGAAGATCCCGAACGCGTTCAGGGTTTGGACAGAGGCAGACATTAGTCGACTGAGTGACTTGGTACATCAAGGGAGAATCAAAGACAAGCAAAGTTTCGACCAGAGTGTCGGTGCCCCCACAAGATGGTACCAATACCTACAGTTGAAAAATCTGACAGAAAACCTGGTGAGACAAGGCGTTTTCAAGAGGGAACTAACTCCATTGGAGAAGATTATAAAATCATTCCCTTCTTCGCGGAAAGGGATACTAGCCAAAATCTACAAGA
>NW_015285673.1:0-322 GCF_001447785.1 Gekko japonicus | reverse complement strand
CTGATGAGATTGGGTTAGCCTGGGCTAGCATACTTTGGATGGCATACCAGGGTCTGTGTGTGCTAGCTTTTCATTGGAGTAAATATTGTAAAAAGATTTGGTTTACTTTTATCCCTTATTTGCCATGCCTTCTAACCCAGCGGATTGACCCTCCACACCAAAACGTAGCCCACTAACAATGTATAGTGTCCCGTCAGGGACTCCATAAAACTGACTTGGATTGTATAACCAGGACAGTTGTCAAGGGCTATTGAGGAATATTCAAACTGTTAGAGAAATTCAATAGGAGTACCACCACAGACCCAGTTGAAAGAGATACTAA
>NW_015285672.1:0-323 GCF_001447785.1 Gekko japonicus | reverse complement strand
TTCCAGCCATTCATCATACATCATCCAAATCAGCAAAACATTCCCTACAAGCAGAAAATCAGAACTAAAATGAGGTCAAAAGCAATAACACTGTAGTTTGTTTAATGGGGGGGATGAAATCTTTTGATTAAATAAAATAAATAAATCAATCAAAATTTCATTTCTGAACTGTTTACATTGTGCTCCATTAATATGACAAAAGCAAACGTTCAATGAGAGACTAAGATAATGATAACTGGGTAGGATGGGTCTACTATTGAAAATGACTATGCAGGCTGGGCCTGCTCAGGAGTGACCTGGGGTTGCCAGCTCCCACTTGGGAA
>NW_015285671.1:0-323 GCF_001447785.1 Gekko japonicus | reverse complement strand
TCAAACTACTTTTACCATCAGTTTTACCATCAGAAACTACCTTTTCCACCAGTTTTGTGTCTTGCCTGAGGGGGGAAAAATGTATAAGCTAGTTAATAACAAATACGTTGACTAAAGAACGTAAACACATGGAAATGACTTACCGTTTCCTTTCACAATGTAGTTGTACATTACGCTCTTACTGCATTTAATGGCAGTACAGATTCAAAGGTTTAGTGTCCATTTCAATAACACCTTTTGAGTAAAAAATTTTCTCCACACCATCAACATAGGGACGTTTTTTGATACAGGTACCCTTTTATTTCTTCTGCTATTCAGTTGGG
>NW_015285670.1:0-323 GCF_001447785.1 Gekko japonicus | reverse complement strand
TTATCAGTGCCTGCAAAGAACAGTGTGGATCCACAGGCTGAGTGAGTCTCTGGTCTTCCCAAATAACTTATCCTGTATCAACAAGGAAACAATGCGTAAAATGAGGAGCGTCCCAATTAGGCAGGGAGAGATGTAGGCAAGGCCCAGAAGAATCAATTGGGCTGGAAAAGGAAACAATTAAGCCCCATGCAAGTGTGCCCGGTGCTGGGAGGGGGTTACACTGCTGAGCTGCTCTTTGTATGAGGACAAAATCTGTTGATGTGAACAAAATGCCAAGTGGTGCAAATGGCAAATGGCTTGCAGACGGGCCTCTCAAGAGAACA
>NW_015285669.1:0-323 GCF_001447785.1 Gekko japonicus | reverse complement strand
AGTTGGTGAACCTCACATTCCAACCCATAGTAGTATGAATTTTAACAACATCTGTACAAAGAGATGTTGTAGACAGGGCCGGCTCTCTCACTAGCCTACTAGTATCTGGCCTAGGGAGCAGATCTCCCGGGGTGCAGCGAGGCCCCTGCCTGCCCGCCCACCTCCAGCATGGCTTTCTGGGCATCCACAACGTGCCCCTTCCTTCCCGCCGGCTTGCTTAGCATCCGCCACAGCATCACCATCATGACGGAGGAGGGGAAGGGGAGCGGGTGGGCAAGGAACTTAGGAGGGAGGAAGGTGCGCTCCTCTGGGGACTCTGCGCT
>NW_015285668.1:0-323 GCF_001447785.1 Gekko japonicus | reverse complement strand
TCGCGCTTCTCTGGAACTGCCTCCCATGGTTTGTCTGGCGCCCAGTAGTTTTGGAGAGTCCGGTGCGGGTAGCACCAGTCTCACCGCGGCGGCCTGCGAGGCCACGGAGGAGCCCGCGGCAGGACAGCTGGCAACCCTAGTGAGGCATGATTTCAGTCAAAGATGGCAAACAATTTTAAGATGATCATAAAAATGTTTAAAAATTTTAAAATGATGTAGATATGAGGAAGAGGAGCCCATTCTTACTAATGTCACAGGCAGTCTCCAGTAAGTAGGTATCTGTGACACTCATCAACATACTGTTGGAAATGTATGTGTTTACA
>NW_015285667.1:0-323 GCF_001447785.1 Gekko japonicus | reverse complement strand
TCACTTTGGAAGCAGAGTAATCAGGCACTTGGAAAAGTATGGTATTAACGGATGCCAGTGCTTCCACTCTGCTTTCTGGGATGTCTAAACTCTCCTGTTGCGCACGGAACCTGGAAGGAAAGTCTGAACCCTCAGATCAGGTTCCAACAGTTTTAAAAAAGTTGCTACCTATATGCGCATATGTGCATGAGAGCATATGCACCTGCCTGCATTATTTTTTAAAGAAACAACCAGGCAGCACGCTTCATGATTGAGGCACTGCAGTGAACTCCTGACCACCAAACAAGCATGTGAGGAAACTGTCCCAGGGTGTGCTGTCTGGT
>NW_015285666.1:0-323 GCF_001447785.1 Gekko japonicus | reverse complement strand
GATGACAGCTATGACCCAGAACCAAAAAGGGTTGCTCTCATTGGATTGGGAAGTCACCTCATATACCTCATGGACGGTTTCTCCAGAGGTTCCATTGAAGGAGGTCAGCCATGCACTCACCTTTCTGCCCTATAGAGTCATGCACACCATTATGGAGGGTGCATATCTCTCCTTCGTATCAGCTGGTTTCCTCACAGACCAGCTTACCCGAAGTGCCACAGGTACATTTCTCCAAGCAGCCATCTAAGATGATGCTGTCTCCTACCTGTAAGATTTACAGCAAAAAGAAGGGGGAGAGGAGGAGTTACAAATACAAACCTCGG
>NW_015285665.1:0-323 GCF_001447785.1 Gekko japonicus | reverse complement strand
TTTTAAAATGTGAAAAACATGATGTCCACATTTTAAATGTGTGTTTCTGTTCTTATCTAAGACTTTATTTTTAGTTTGTATCTATAGCCGCACTACAAACTCACTTCAAAGTAGGCAAAGTTTTGTTGATAATTCATCCAGTGAATGAACACACTATATGCCCACTACCTTTAGCTCTGTCTTCTTAGGGTTATACTTATTTCCTTAGATAATTTCCATCTCACCGTTCTGAAATCTAAGTATACAAGTACACAGCCATAGAAGTAAATCCAGATAAAACATCTATATATAGAACAGTGAAAAATGACAACATAAGGTAGACT
>NW_015285664.1:0-323 GCF_001447785.1 Gekko japonicus | reverse complement strand
AAGGAACCTATTTTTGACTCAATATTTGGTGCTGTGAAGCAAACATTGGTTTGTATGTGTGAAGACTTTTTCATTTATTAAAACTGATCTGCATGGGGGACGGAACGTCGCCGGGTAATGGTGGACGTGAATTTGTAAGGCTCCCTTCTCCTCTCCTCTTAATGCCTTAAAACAAACTATTCAACTTACCTGCAAGCTTCCTAGACTATGGGGAAGAACAGCAGACCGAAGGTGAAGGCCCTGCAGAAGGAAATTTCGACGGTAAAATTGTATTTTCCCCGTGGAGAGCCAAAAATTTCTCTGGAAGAGAACGAGGCCTTCAC
>NW_015285663.1:0-323 GCF_001447785.1 Gekko japonicus | reverse complement strand
AACTAATGCCTTCTTTCTTTCTGATTTGGTTGCCAGGGCAGGAATTTGGGAGCAAGGACCTCTGGGAGGCTGGTGGGGCTTTCTGAAGCAAGGACATTGTGCATTGCCATACAAGCGTTGCTGTCACTGCACCTTCAGTTCCCACAGCGATGGTAGTGCCCTCAGTGATGGAGTTCCTAGCTGCCCAGCTCCTGTGCTTCCAGGCAGACTCGTAGATATGGTGGTGCTGTTTGGGGCCAAGCTCCACTTGAATTGATGTTTTTTAAAGGCACGTGTTCCCACAAGCTGCATGCTGATAACACAGGCTCTCACCTCTCCCCCCC
>NW_015285662.1:0-323 GCF_001447785.1 Gekko japonicus | reverse complement strand
CCCTATGCACCAGAGTAACTCCCTCTGTTCTCCCGACATTTTATATGACGGCTATTCATGTCACCCTATCACTCCTGGCACTTCATGTTCCGTGCTCATAAACAGTGGGACTGGGGAAAGTAAATCGCTGATTAGATCGCTGCGTACCCAATTTCAGTTGTAATCTTTTCTTGGTGGGGAACCAAGGAAGATTCCTGTAAGGAGGCTTTTCTGCTCTCTTCGCCCGAGAGTAAGTCACGAGCGCGGGCACAGCGCAACCAACAGACGCCTCCTGGGGACGCAGCACAAACTGGCCATCCTACGGCATCCTTTCCAGTTACCCC
>NW_015285661.1:0-323 GCF_001447785.1 Gekko japonicus | reverse complement strand
GTACGAATCCAATCTCTTCTTCTCTTCTTAGGGGAAGGGAGGGTTCTCCTTTGCTGAAAGTGGTTGGCAAGGAAGGGAAGCCTGGTGGAAATGTTTTTTTAAAAGATAAACTTCCTCCCCACTCCCCAAGGGAGAAATAAGAATGCCTGACATTCTCGTAGGCTTGAGTGGCTGGAGCATCCCGCATTGAGATGCAAATGTTGACTTTCTCCCTGGCTGGTGCAGAGAGATAGCGGACTTCCCCCCCTCACAATTAGCCCTTGACGGGTTAGGGAAGGCAGGATTGCCTGGGTCCCCAGAGGACTAATTCTCCTTCTCTCGGA
>NW_015285660.1:0-323 GCF_001447785.1 Gekko japonicus | reverse complement strand
AACACGGCTTTTCTTATGTTCTTATGTTCCCATGACAAACTTGCACACCGTGGCTGACTGAAACAGATAAAACACTGGGAGATTCTTGATCAGATACTTCTAGCATCATCTTAACTCTAAAGATGAGCTACTCAGGGAGTGGAAATGTCGCTTAGTCTTCAGGTAGAATGCCACTGAACATGGAGGTGCTATTGCACAGACACAACTAACACCTCCTATAGACCACGGATTCTTTCTTTCGTTAAAGCCATATAAGCCATCACATCACATAGCAGGGAATTTCTTCAGTGACTGAGGCACTGTGTGAAGAAGCCTGGATATGT
>NW_015285659.1:0-323 GCF_001447785.1 Gekko japonicus | reverse complement strand
AAAAAAACTTTTGTAAAACAAAAACCAACACAGTGCTTCACTTCCTGTCCTGCATAGGACCTACAGAAAACATGAATGACGGTTTAACCTCAGTGTCTCTTTCAGGAAGAGGGGGAAATGCTCAAACTGGGTTACAAAAACCCCCCACATTTGTAACACACAGAGGCCGATAAAAGTGAATCAAACAATAAAAACAAGTTAAACGATAACATGAAAGTACAAGTATCAGGCTAATAAAACTGCCTTCAACCAGCCAGATGAAAACAGAAGCAGAATCAAGTGGCCTATTAAAACAAAACAAACAAACATAAAGAACATTTTTT
>NW_015285658.1:0-323 GCF_001447785.1 Gekko japonicus | reverse complement strand
CCACAGCTTAGAGGGAGCATTGATCTGTAGCCCTTACAAATGTATACAGGCAATGTGTTTCAATGGTCTTGCTGTACAAAATGCAGCAAACAATGTTCACTAAGCAAGAAATACACTTGTTGTGGGAAAAGATTGCCTCGCATATATCACTGTTCTTTCTCCCTGGTTAAGGTTGCTATATGCAGGGACTGATTTAGACTTTACTAAATAGACATTACTGTATTGCCCTGACCTGGATACTCTAGGCTATTCCATTCTTGTCAGGTCTTGGAAGGTAAACACGGTCGGCCCTGACTAGTACTTGGACAGGAGACCACCAAGGA
>NW_015285657.1:0-323 GCF_001447785.1 Gekko japonicus | reverse complement strand
AGGGAAAAGCCAATGCAGAATCGCCCTATATTTGCGTGCAGGAGAATAACAATGAGATTGCTTTACAGCTGATGTCTAGAGTTGTAAGATCAGGTAGGGGCTGAAAAATCAAAAAGCTGCCTGAGAAGGATGGTGGGAAAGAGGGACTGGAGCTGGGGGTCTGAAGCAGTCTAGCCATAAGCCGGGAAGAGCAGGCCAAGCGAAGGGAATGCTGGGCTCAGTGGTAAAGCATAGGTTTGCCAGCCCTCGGGTCTGCTTCTGGGGGCTCCAATTCACCCCAGCTAACTGGTCAGTAGGGGAAGCCCCACCCCCAAGCTGCAGCC
>NW_015285656.1:0-323 GCF_001447785.1 Gekko japonicus | reverse complement strand
TTCAGATTTTAAGACACCCTGAACATTATCAATGTGCAATCATGAAATTTAGGTTCCTAACTGATATTAAAAAATTGAGTTCAACTGTTTTTTTCTGAAGTTGATTTGGAGGAGCAGTTTGTACAGAAGTAAATGGAACTATGCTAAAAACAATTAACAGGGGACTAACCCAAACTCCTCCAACATGCAACTGCTCCACGTTGTTGTTAAACATGATGGCATCCTTTAGATCTTCAAATCCATTCCATATTATTTGCACCACAGAGCTCTCACAAGATGTTTTATTTTCACTAGAACTGAGTTGATTTTGGTCTTCTATATTA
>NW_015285655.1:0-323 GCF_001447785.1 Gekko japonicus | reverse complement strand
TTTTCCTGAGGGGGAAGCAACTGACATGGCTCTGGCGTAAGTTTAGATTTCTTTTCCTTTTTTTGCTTTGAATTCATATTTAGTCCTCCAGTGATCAGGACGAGTGTTTTTCAGATTTCTGTTATCTTTTGGTACTGCCTCTGTGACTCCTGCGCTGGTTGTGGAAAGTGGAGAGGGCAAATTCAGCCCCACATTTCCACCTACCTGCTCCTCAAGGAGATTAATTTAGCCTCTCTGTCTGAATGTGGGAGATTTCCTTAGGGGAGGGCTTAGAAGAAGTGTACGTTGTTATAACCTGCTTTTCTCTGCCTGAAGGAGTCTCA
>NW_015285654.1:0-323 GCF_001447785.1 Gekko japonicus | reverse complement strand
TGTCTAAAAGTTATTTGGAATGTTTTATATTTTGAAAATATAATAATTACATAGATGGAGCTTTCTCTTTTTCTGTTTATTTTACTTATGGTTGGATATGGATTTAAAACATTTTAAAGCCGCGTTTCCACTCTCAGGATCTTATATTTATAATTACTATGGAAACCTTTGATTATTCACTTATTTTTGCTTTGTGAGTTTTGATATTTCTTATATTTTTTAAAAGAAGAATCTCTATCATACTCTAAACTGAAAAGCCTCAGATTACATAACCTCACCCCATAAGTAAAGAACTCTAAACCTTGAATCATATCCACTACTCC
>NW_015285653.1:0-323 GCF_001447785.1 Gekko japonicus | reverse complement strand
GGAGCTTTAACAACCGCAAGGCAGCCCCCCCAATCGCTCCCCCTCCAGACCACGACAAGCATCGCCTGTTGATTTCTGCCTGCTGCGAGCCAGCCGTGGCCCTGTCTTGCGCTTGCTCCAGGTTCTGCCTCTGGGACCCATTGGTGATGCGGGGCCACGGACAGCACATAAGGCGATGAAAGAAGAACTGGATTTGCCTCCCACCCCATAGCGGGTCTTTCCCCCCTCCCTTGCTCTCCACAATTTCATTTGATTTTCTGGGCTCTGGGATCAGATTTGGAGCATCAGTCCTAAGTAAGGGGAGGTTGAACACAAGTCCAGGA
>NW_015285652.1:0-323 GCF_001447785.1 Gekko japonicus | reverse complement strand
CAGCTACATTATCCCAATCGGGCTCGTGAATCCAGTCGCTATGATAAACAGTAATAAACGGCCGTGCTTGTCGGAGGAAATTTCGCTGGCAAATTTCCGAACCAGATTAAAAAGTAAATTAGATTTCTTCTAGAGAGTTATTTGGGGAAGGGGGGGGAGAGAGATGTTGTCTGTCGGTGTTCTTGTGTGAAAATCCAGCTTCGCTAAGGTGGAGGGGGGCGGCTGAAGGAGGAAGAAAAGATAGGATGGAGACGTTCAGGTTGCTATTATCTGCCGGCAAAGTGGCTATCTTGAAGTGAGCCCTCAAGAACAAGTCCCTGTTT
>NW_015285651.1:0-323 GCF_001447785.1 Gekko japonicus | reverse complement strand
CACCACCTGGAGGTTGACAACCCTGTTTGAACCCAGCTTTGAGAGAGTCTCCTCAGACTCTCTTGACAACTTTTTGGCTGACAGCTCGTCCGTGTGATGTATCATACCTGTCTTTGATGGCCTCTTTTCATCTCCACGTTCCCATGGATTCGCGAGTTCAAAAGAGTTGGGAGTGGAGAATCTGCAAGCGCGAGAATGAAAAAAACAACATTGATTTTAGAAATGCCGTGAGTTTGGAGCGATGCTCTTCTTGTTATTTAATTAGGGAAATGAAACAGATAACTTGAATCCAACGCAAACCCCACTAACACACGTTTCGATAT
>NW_015285650.1:0-323 GCF_001447785.1 Gekko japonicus | reverse complement strand
ACATGTGAGCTGTCCATATGCTGCTGGTAGCTTGCATCATCTCTAGTGAGATCCACAGGGTGACGTTACAGGGGAGAAAAACAGGTGATCGGTTTTCCTGGGTCAATAGGCCTCCAGAGGCATGTCAAGGGATATTATTCCTCCTCCTGTTTTCATGTTTAGCCTGCTGAGCAATTATCATATCACAAGGGCCCATTTCAGCTCTCCACAGCATAGTTTTGCAGTGTACATCTAGTGATATTAACACAGTACAGTGGGCAACTTGGTACATCTTAGATTTGCAACACTCTTGCTAAAACTATGTTGTGTTTCCTGAACTGTGA
>NW_015285649.1:0-323 GCF_001447785.1 Gekko japonicus | reverse complement strand
TCACTTCTGGGTGATGTCATTGCGGCCAGTGCGCGCGTGAATGTCCCAGAATGTGACCACCGCTCCCCCTCTGCAGCCAGTCAGTCACTTGGCAACCCTAGGAGGCCAACCTGGGGGCGGAGGGGGCTCAGCTCGGATAGGTGCCCTCCTACGGTGCGCTTTTCACCTTTATCGGCATGTACAGAAACAATAAACAGCAGCTGAACAAAGAGGGGTAGGTAGCAAAGACAACTACACAAAGGTTTATGTGGCATTTTGAAAATAAAATTAATCCAGTCACATTTCCTGACAGAATTTTATTGCGGACTGTAAAAACAGGGCTA
>NW_015285648.1:0-323 GCF_001447785.1 Gekko japonicus | reverse complement strand
AAGTGCTCTGAATCCCCCAGCTTCGTATGGAGCTAAGCCTCTGGGTTTATCTTGCTTAGTTCTGCATGCTTTTTGCTTGTGGTGTTTAAATTGCCTTAGCTTAAGCCTTAAATTGGCACTTGACAAAGACTAGATGCTGTGTTAAGTTGCAGGGCTCAGGGTGACTTCTCCTTGGAATGGAATGATGCTTGATTTCGTGTGAATGTCAGATCAATATACCTGGCTGTAATTAAGGCTGTAATTATTGCTGTCCTTAGTGGGTTTCCTATTTAAGTATAAGGAACCCCCGAGAATTGCAGTCGTGAAACTCCCAGTCCTAAATC
>NW_015285647.1:0-323 GCF_001447785.1 Gekko japonicus | reverse complement strand
GTTCTTGTGTTCATGCAGCGCCGTATGCATCCACACACAAGACCATTGGAGAAGCCATAGAGCAGGCCAGTATCCCATGACGTGCATCCACCACAATACCTAAAAACATGCATGGTGGCAACACTAGTACCAGCGCAGGCAACGCATGACCGCCGTTGTGCAGGGTTCCATGCTAAGAGCTCCCAAAACACAAGACCGCTAAAGAGCACCAAAGTGAGTTAGTCATGTGACCAACACCGTGCCTTTAATGGTACTTGGCCATGGACTGCACAGTCCTCCATAAGTATGGTCAGCGTTCCTGCACTGGATCAGCTGCCGCCAAC
>NW_015285646.1:0-323 GCF_001447785.1 Gekko japonicus | reverse complement strand
ACAAGGGTCTTCTCCTCCTATCTTCACAAAAGCTCTGCTTGCTTGTTACAAACGTCGTACTCTGACTGTGTGTCTAATGCAACTGTGGGCAACCTGCGAGCCTCCCCCTAACAGGGCAACACACCTATCTTCCAGCAAAGACACGGACCCTCAAAAATCTGGGTTTCTGATCAGGTGAACTGAAGCTAGGAGATATACATGATACCCTTTTCGTGCAAAATGGCAACTGCCCATAATCGAGAGGACTGTGCATGGTGCGACCTCCACCTACATGTGACAGATTGCCGAAATTGTAATGAATTGATGGGGCTACTGACCCTGTG
>NW_015285645.1:0-323 GCF_001447785.1 Gekko japonicus | reverse complement strand
CGCGTTCTCTGGCCCATGTGACCGGGGCCGTAAATGAGCAAATCACTGTGTTAGGTTCTTTCCTGAACTTCAGTAATCACAAAGTTCAGAAATACATATTTGTCTTGAGCCTTAATAAGCATGCTACTTATCTTAAGACCTACATTTAAAAGTTAGGGATGATGACAAAATATAGAACCAAAGGGTTTCATAAATGAACTTCCCCATTTACGAAAAGATGAACCTGGCCTAATCTTCCTGATTCCTGACCTAGCTTGGAATTGCTTACCCTGGCACCCTCAGCTCTTCTTGTAGCCAGGTAGTCCTCCCTAGCACGAGTCCTC
>NW_015285644.1:0-323 GCF_001447785.1 Gekko japonicus | reverse complement strand
TTGCTGCTCCTCTTCCCGCCCCACCTCCCCCGCGTGCACACGCCTGATTGTTCCCTGTCCTGAAAAGCCGGCCACCTTTTGTATGGCAGAGCAGCTGTTGAGCTCTGAGCCTTTTATGTCAAGTGGTGGGAAAGTTTAGACAACCCCATCTCCCATGTCCCTCTCCAAAAGCACGCCGATAATCTCTCTCCGTGTGTGTTCTTCTGCTGGCGTCGCCCTCGCTGTTTTGAACACAAGACCGGTTCCAGAATCTCCCTAACTCTGCTGTCTTGTGTCCCAAGAAATCAGGACCTTGTTGAATTTACAACCATTTAATAAATGAC
>NW_015285643.1:0-323 GCF_001447785.1 Gekko japonicus | reverse complement strand
GCGAGTCCCGCCCGCCTCGGAGGAGGAGGAGGCAAGGCGAGCGAGGGCGCACTCAAGCAAGAGGCGTTGGCGAGTCCCCCCTAGAACTGCGGCTGCCGCCCTCAGTGGCCAGCCGACCCCCCAACAACCGCTGCCAGCGAGCCGAACCAGCACCGCTCCCTCGGCCTTGAAGGCGGCGGCGGAGAGAGGCCCCTTCCTGCCCGCCTTTCCTTGGCTGCAAGGTGCTCCTGTTGAGGCAGACAGGCACCCTCTCCACGCCTGGGCTGGATCACGCAGCGAGAGAACAGAACCCGGCAATGTCAGCCTCCAAATGCCCTTGGGTT
>NW_015285642.1:0-323 GCF_001447785.1 Gekko japonicus | reverse complement strand
ACTACACCAAACTGGCTCTCAAAAGCTTGAAGAGAGACCCCTGCTGTTATGTTGATGATTCCCACATTCAACATTCCATCCATTGCACCATCTCAATGAATCAAATCACACTGGACATCTATGCTGAGTTCATCTGAGCCCCAGAACCTGAGATGCGCACTCTGATATTAAGAAATCAAATAGCCAAAATCTATTTTCATCGCTGTTGGTACTATTCAATCCATTGCTGAAAACAATGGCGATCACTCGTTTTCCGAAATCTTGGGGAAAGCTGTGTTTGTTTGTTTTTTAACTGTCTATATATTTTCAAAAAATAGTCCATT
>NW_015285641.1:0-323 GCF_001447785.1 Gekko japonicus | reverse complement strand
AAAATGAAAAAGCAAAGCACTGTGTACATGATACAGAAGTACAGATCAAAGTCAGTGTAAAATTACAGATTTATTTAATTCACTGTGAAAGCAGTTTTTGTTGTAAAACCAACGACTAAATGAAAAGCTGAAATATACAATCGGTTTCTTCCAACTATACTTAGCATTGCTATATCTCTTCCTTTCAACCAAGGCATTGAAAATTGCATTGGAATGCCTCACTCAATAAGTTATCACATGATTCCTACTGTAATCACAGGGTGCCTTCAGCAAATCTAACAGTACAACAAGAACACATTAGATTAGAAGAAGAAGAAGAGAAG
>NW_015285640.1:0-323 GCF_001447785.1 Gekko japonicus | reverse complement strand
AATGACACCAAATTTGCACAGAACACAGTCCTTCCCAATATCTAAAGATCTCCTTCATTTCAAGCAGATTGAACAAAGATATTTGATTTGACAGAACCACCAGAGTAGGTGACTTTCTGTGCAGCCACATCCTTACTGATTCCCACAATGGCGGTCAAATGTCAGCCTAGCAAGAGAGCCCTGACTATCCAATGCTGTAGATATAGGTTATCTTGATTTCAGAAAGGCTTTTGATAAGGTTCCACAGAATATTCTTGTTGACAAGTTGGTAAACTGTGGTTTTGGTCCTATCAACGTTTAGGTGGCTCTGTACCAGGATGCCA
>NW_015285639.1:0-323 GCF_001447785.1 Gekko japonicus | reverse complement strand
TAAATAAATAAATAAATAAGTGTCTCTTGCCTTGAAAATCCAATGGAATCACCATAGGTTGGCTGCCACATGGTAGCAAAAAATAAAAAATAAAAATCAGTCATACAGAGGACGGCACTGAACGGAACTCCCAAAATTCTGTCTGTTACAGAAGTCACAGATGTTCCAAATAAAGGGCCAAATCTGCACGGCCAGATCGAGATGCTGACGATGCACAGAGTAGACCTGCTGAAGCGACGGCATGACTACTTGAGCAGATGCCTGCCTTATAAATCCAAGGCTGCGAGAGCTAGGAACTTGGTTTGTAAAGAGAGAAAGAGAGA
>NW_015285638.1:0-323 GCF_001447785.1 Gekko japonicus | reverse complement strand
GGTATAAATCTAATCTCCTCCTCCTCCACAACAGTTTGTCTCACCTACTTATTGCCTACTACCACCACATCCTCATTGTGCTGTATAGCTTCGTCTTTCCATTTCCCGGGCCCTGATACCACCTGCCTGACCTGCTGTCCTTTACTACAGCAAACTGTTCTGTTGCTACCAAGGGTCAGTTCCCCTCATTACATTGTCTTCCACAGCCATCCTACCAACCCTTTCCTTTCCTTCACCACTATCCAAAACCGTTGGTACCCCATATCAGTTCCTCTGTGTCCCATTATCACCAGCAATGTTAGCATGCTCTGTGAATTAATCTG
>NW_015285637.1:0-323 GCF_001447785.1 Gekko japonicus | reverse complement strand
GGATTCTAAACAAAGGCTTCAAACTCCAGTGGGGGCGGCAGTGTGTGTGTGGAGGGCGGGGCGGAGCGACTAACTCCAGTCAAAATGCAGGGCTCCCCTCGTGGGATAGCTGGAATTAGTTTTTAATCACTACTCTCAGCAACAGAACCGAAAGGGAGGAGCAAGACAACAAGCTGGCTTCATGCACATGTTTGCTTCACTGTGGTTAGAGTTGCGATGTGCCAGCCAGCAGCCCCCGGGAGCAATGAGGAAGGGGAGACTAAGAAGACCAGCATCGCCGGGACTGTGACAGCTCTTCTGGTTTTGGACCCAGAAGTGACGTT
>NW_015285636.1:0-323 GCF_001447785.1 Gekko japonicus | reverse complement strand
TTTTCATCACTCTCCTCTGAGGCAAATGAACCATAGGTGAGCTACAAGGAAAATGTATAGATATTTTACTGAAGGGTCGGGAAGAATTTCCTTACAGTTGTGCATGGTGATTCATGGTATATTTTCTGATATGAAAGCTGAAACTAAGCAATAGTTGACATTTAGGATGTGGATTCAGCAAGTAACTAGTAATTATTCTCTTTGTACGGTCTGCCCTGTAATCTAAAGACCCCCTCAGTTTCACATGAATGTAACCAAAGGGTGCAATTTTACAGACCCCTGAACTATTTTCTTTTGGTGCAGGCACATCTCTCTCCACTGAT
>NW_015285635.1:0-323 GCF_001447785.1 Gekko japonicus | reverse complement strand
CCGGGGGGAATTGGCAGCCCTAACTTATGGTGACCTCAGGGCCGGGCTGCTTCACTTCTGAGATCCGAGGCAACCCCGCTAGCCTGGGCCATCCGGGTCAGGAAAGTGAAGGTCTTAGCAGTTTGCTATTGCAAAAAGGCACCTCTCTCTTCAACAGGAGTACCCATCAGCCAGACCATATCCTGAGCGTGATTCCTTCCTTCCCTCCTCATCTTCCTAAGAAATCTACACAGCAGCTTCAAAAGGCATCCCTGGAGGGAATTGAAATGCATCCCCTTTCCAACAAGACAATAGACAGCTGTTTAATCAAGACTGGGGGGTTT
>NW_015285634.1:0-323 GCF_001447785.1 Gekko japonicus | reverse complement strand
CACTCAACTATTTACCTAAGATTCAGCCAGGATGGAAAAAGACAAGTGGCCAAAACCCTCCTATTCTTGGAAAGAAGGACAAAAAAAGAAAAAAGAAAAAAGAATTGGCTGATAGAAAAATATCCCAAGTGATACGGTTTTTAAAAGCCATTGGACTTGTACATTTGTGATCCAAAAGTCAAAATAAAAGTGGCTCTCTTGTATTTATTTAAATTTCTAATCAGTCCCATCCCAAAGGCTTGAGCAGGCAACCCAATAAGACACAGAATAGGTTTATATCTGTGAATGGATGACAGAAAAGCAATGCAGAAATATTTTAAATA
>NW_015285633.1:0-323 GCF_001447785.1 Gekko japonicus | reverse complement strand
TGTGGCTTTATTTTGTACAGATTAAAAGTGGGGGGGGGAGAATGTTTAAAGAAAACTGCAACATTCAAACAGGGCTATGTAAATTGTGCACGTCAATTGAAGATGTCCCCTTATTTTTCTTGATGGTACTGCTTGCGGCAGGACTAGTCTTCCTTTCAGGTAAACAGGGTATGGCTAATACCACCTTGTTGGCTTATAGTCCTCTTGCAGTTTTAGAGGGGAACAGGAACGTCCCATTGCTTATGAAGCCCTAGTTGCATGACTACTGGGCAGGTATCTGACGAAGGGAACGTTACTCTCAAAAGCTCATACCCTGGAAATCT
>NW_015285632.1:0-323 GCF_001447785.1 Gekko japonicus | reverse complement strand
AGATTTTATATATATTTTTGTATTTTAAACACTTGTTAATGTTTGAAATATTTTAATGTTTTGTCACCTGGGAGACCCTGAATTGGGTGGAAAGGTGCCATAGAATGGTTTAAAATAAAATAAAATAAAATCCCCCCACCGTGGTTTATATCTGTTGGATAAATGTTAGTATGTTCAGGAAAACATACTATAGTCCAAAAGCACCATCTAAAAACTGAAATCTCCCATCCAGTCCCTTGAATATTAAATTTTATTGACACTTTATTAAAAATATATGTGCATGAGAGAAAGGACTGGGAAAATATTTCTCCTGCATGTGAAAG
>NW_015285631.1:0-323 GCF_001447785.1 Gekko japonicus | reverse complement strand
AACCCCATGGACCAGATCACGCCAGGTGACTGTCTCCAAATGAGTGCTCCTTACAAACACAAGGCTTTTGCTGTAGGGCTTGCTACCTGTTCTCAGAATCCCAAAACTGCCAGGACATTCAACAAGGCTGGCAAAGGCAAAGTATGGGCAACAATATGGCATACCACTGCTGCTGTCCCTCACTATATTATACAACTATCTATCACCTGACAAGACCTATCAAATTAGGGTTGACAATTGCTCACTGGTGATGGGGGATTTCCTGCCCTCTATCACCAACCACTTGGAACACTATCCCTATGAAGAAAGGTGAAAGCGCTTGG
>NW_015285630.1:0-323 GCF_001447785.1 Gekko japonicus | reverse complement strand
GGCAACTCAGGAATCAGCCACCTGACATGCCAAGGGTGGCAGCGGCCCCCGCAGAGCAGGACAAGGCAGGGGAAGCAGAAAGGAGGTGCCAGGGCTGGCTCTGCAGCCAGTGAGCCAACCCCCAGGCTTCCAGGCCACAGCATGCTGGAAGGGTGGGGGGGAGAAAAGGAGAAGCCTTGCCCATCTCAGGTCCAGCACACAGGCCTTTGAAAGTTCCTAGGGAGGTGGGACTCAGGATGGAAAGGCCCACAACGGTACCCCATTGATTCCAAGTCCTGCCAGCCGGGATGGCCCAACCCCTGGAGCAAAGGGCAGAGGGAAAC
>NW_015285629.1:0-323 GCF_001447785.1 Gekko japonicus | reverse complement strand
GTGACGACGGGAGACCTGTGAATGGGTGTCCTGCTGTTTCTTCCACTGCAAATGGGCAGAGGGAGTTCCCCTCCCAGGCCCGGTGCTCTTTTTGTGCTCACAGAGTCAACTCATGTTTTACAAAGTCCTGGTGTCTCTTGAGAGTCTGCCTTGGGGGACGTTGACCAGATGTAGGGTTGCCAGTCCAAAGAGGGAGCATTTGAAGGGTGGGGGCATGTTAATTGGCATTGCTCTGATGCTGTGACATCACTTCCCGCACAAACCCGGAAGCGACATTATCGTGTCGGGCAACGCTCTAGGATTCCATTGAAACTCTATGGTAA
>NW_015285628.1:0-323 GCF_001447785.1 Gekko japonicus | reverse complement strand
AAGTGACGCAGACGGATAAATCTGTTCAAGAACTTGAGATCCAAAATAGCTCTCCATTTTCCGTTCTTTTTGGGAACTAAGAAGAGAATGGAATAAACTCCTTGGCCCGTTTCCCCTGTTGGAACTGGTTCTATGGCCTTGATGACGAGGAGGTGTTGTAACGCCTTGTTGACTAATGCTCTTTTGCTTACAGATTTGCCCGCTGGAGATTGCAGAAAACGTTCTGGTGGTTGACTTAAAAACTCTATTGTGTAACCCTGAGAGACGACTTCTAAGGCCCAGGCATCCGCCTGTGCAACTGCCCAGTTTCTGGCAAAATGAAG
>NW_015285627.1:0-323 GCF_001447785.1 Gekko japonicus | reverse complement strand
CCGCTCTTGTTTATATTTGCTATCGAAACGCTAAATGACATGGTGAGGGAGAATGCGGAAATAAAAGGTCTTAGACTAAAAGGTGAACAGTATAAGCTATTAGCGTTTGCGGACGATCTGGTGTTTATCCTGGAAGATCCCCTATCTTCGATTGAACATTTATTGAATACCATACAAACATATGGGGAAAAAGCAGGGCTTAAGATAAACCTAGGAAAGACAAAGATAATAACAAAAAATTGTAAAAATACGGACATAAATACTCTTCAACGAATAGCAAATATAGAGGTAGTGAAAAAGGTAAAATATTTAGGTATCAATAT
>NW_015285626.1:0-323 GCF_001447785.1 Gekko japonicus | reverse complement strand
TTGCAGCTGGATTTTCCTGTGCGGAACAGGAAACTCTACTTGCGAACAACTGTTTTTTAAAAGCCGGGTTTATTATTAGTTGAGGATAATCCCGAAAACGAAAATAAATCGATAGCAAAAAAAGAAGAAGAAGAAGCATTCCAGTAATGAACAGATAACATGGTGTTACACGGAGTCAGCTCATTTGGCTCTCTTCTAATATAACTTGTTTGAAAACCCCCTAAATGTAGAAACTCTGTCCCAAACGTTACCATGGATCCTCATTGATCCTCAGGGATTTTATGTTGGATCACACCAAACTCACCATCAAATCACATATCATG
>NW_015285625.1:0-323 GCF_001447785.1 Gekko japonicus | reverse complement strand
CTCTGGTCAGTATTTGGAAGAGAGTCCACCAAGGAATAGCAGGGGCACACCACCTCTGAACGGTCTCCTACTTTGAAAACCCATCAGGGTCGGTTGCAGCTTGACAGCACCGCAAACATACCTCTTTACACCATGCATAAGTAACTGGCAGATCTCATAGAATGTCAAGATGGCTCCCAGTTTAGATGGTGTTCAATGCGGATTCAACCCGTTGGTAGAGGAGGAGTCCATCTGTGCCTATTAGCCGTGGTGGCTAGATGGAACCTCCAGCGTTCTGAAGCAGTCTCTACCTTGGTACGCCACTTGCCGGGAGTAACAGAAGA
>NW_015285624.1:0-323 GCF_001447785.1 Gekko japonicus | reverse complement strand
GGTTAAGACTATAATGGCTGAGCGCATGCGGGCAGACTCACAGTGCAGTGACTGAAATAGGTCATTACTATTATTCTGCAGGGCATGGAGGCAGAGCTGAAGCTCCTTGTCTCAAGAAACCACAGGTTCCCAGGGCGGGAATAAGTATCTGACCCTCCCAATTCCAGCTTGCAACACTCTTAACTCCATAGGCTACGCAACTTCAAAACATTCAGCTCAAATGAATCCAGAGCCATCCAGTTCTCTCTCCGGTGACTCTAACCATGCAAGCCACCAGCATTTCTGAACCAGAGAGTCAGCACAGTGGCAGGCCCAGGACAGGC
>NW_015285623.1:0-323 GCF_001447785.1 Gekko japonicus | reverse complement strand
TTTTGGGCAGGAAGAACTGGGTGGAAGTTGATACTTATTTGAATGGGGCGGCCATTTTAAAATATCCTCTTTGTCCCTGTTTGGTTTCCTACAGGCGACCATTTTAGGCCTTCCTTGACGGTGGCCATTTTAGGTCTTCTTGGTGCAGCCATTTTAGGCGTTACCCTCCCCGGTTTCCTTGGTAGCCATTTTGGGCTTCAGCCCATGGGTAATTATTTTCCTTAGCCCTTATGGCTTGTGTGTGGGGGGAATGTGAACAGTGCTGCTCCCAGGGTATGCCTGTTTTGGCTGGACATTGTAGGCATGGCTCCAAAGAAGGGTGC
>NW_015285622.1:0-323 GCF_001447785.1 Gekko japonicus | reverse complement strand
ATTATGAAACCGATTATGTTAAAATATGTGCATATCTCCCATATATGATAACTAGTTACTCAAGCTGCATGCCTTTAAATCTGTGCTGACTCCAGCTGTTTTTCATGTGACCCAGTGCTCCTGTCACATAATCCTGTCCATAGGAGGTACAGAATCCCTGTTCTATGTCATGTTCTATTATTTCTTCCTCACTGCTTAGTTTTTGGCATCTGTCTCATTAGAGTCAGACAAGGTTTTCCCATATAGACCAAAGCCCTTTCCTGCGATGTCCTTGCCCATCAGGTACGTATTCTTTTAAATTATTTTCTTTACCAGTTTCCAAC
>NW_015285621.1:0-323 GCF_001447785.1 Gekko japonicus | reverse complement strand
GCCTTCCTTAAAATAGCATTAAGTAAAAATCTAAACCACAACTGGTGACACTGGTAGTAGGGGAGTATGTCATCTGCCGTGGTGAAGTCCACATTGAGATGAGGTAAAGAGACAGAAATGATATCTTCCTGCCTCTCACATTGTAGACAGTGGATGATCATGTGACAGGTAGGTAGAGTAGAGATATTAAGTGCAAGTACACCATGATACATTTATCTTATATTCTGGCTGTGGCTATTTTACTGGTTGTTGAATGGAAGTTCACAAGAAAGACATGATGGGGGGAGGGAGTCCCTATTATAAGACTTATCATAGGGCCTGGT
>NW_015285620.1:0-323 GCF_001447785.1 Gekko japonicus | reverse complement strand
AATGCTTGGTGGAAGAGCTCTGTCAAAGTATCCTTTTGAATTATGGTTTGCTCCTATAATAAATTGTTGGCCTGGAGGCCATATATTCATTCTCATTTCCCCATTTTGGGAAGTTTTCTTTCCCCGTGGCCATACTAGGCCTCAGGGTGAATTTTCTTATTAGATAAATTCTTCTATGAGGAAGGAGGGACTAGCCCTTCTGTTGCTGCCAACTGCTTTAGGGAAGTCAGGATGCAGGGTTGTCCCTTGCAGTTCTGGAGGGAAACGGCAACCATTCCTGAACCAGAGGTTGAGATCTGGGTGTAGACTTTCCAATTTCCCGG
>NW_015285619.1:0-323 GCF_001447785.1 Gekko japonicus | reverse complement strand
TCCTGAGTAATGTTCTGGCTTGCCAGGTAAAGGGAAAAGATGGGTTTTTTCTGGAGCTGACATTTTCCTGAGCAAGCGTGGTAAGGTTATGCGGCATTGTGCCCAGTCCTGCCCTCTCTTTGCTGGCACTTATGTTGGCAATAGCCAGGAATCACCTAAGTGGGTCCCCATTGACCAGTAAAGAGGTCTCAACACAAAGATGGGGGGGGGAGGGCATTAAGCCAAAATGGAGGCCTGTTGACAACCACGAGTCACACACGATCGGCTCTTTGGGAGCCCCTGCGTCCCAGAACCCTGAGGAGCGTCTGGTTCAGAGGTCATTT
>NW_015285618.1:0-323 GCF_001447785.1 Gekko japonicus | reverse complement strand
GGGGATCAGCGCTACATACCTCTTCTAATATCTGTTCCCAAGATACCACGCTGAAGAGCCTCCGCAGTGGCAGCTGCACAGCAAGAGACAGAGCCTTCATGTGCAGCGCGTCTTCGACTTGGTTCCCGACGACAAAGGCGATGCTCGGAGTCCAATTCTCCTGTTTGAGATTCAAAACAAACCACAGATATGACACATTATTATTATTTTTTTATATTCGAGAAGTTGTTAACCTTATCGTTCTGTTTTCATAAACGTTTGCCACACTTACGACGCAGGTTTATGAATAGGCAAGGGCTCGCTACCACCAGGTGGCAATGTGA
>NW_015285617.1:0-323 GCF_001447785.1 Gekko japonicus | reverse complement strand
TTTGTGCGTGTTTGGGGAGGGTGGGGTTGAAAACGGGAAAAGTCATCCAAATAGGCCCCGAACCAAGGGATTCCCGGGAAGGTGGGCCAGAGCCCGAAAACCTGACATTTGAAGCGGCAAGGTTAATCACCACCAGCGAGTTGCCGTAACTTACAAATTATATCGGGGCCCTCATTTTCACAGTTGGCCATCAAGATCTAATTAAGGCCAGTGGCACAAATCACAGGGTTGGGAGACTGATTGCCTGGTTTAATTTGTCAGAACCGTTTGTGGCTTTAATTAAGAAAAAAATTTAAAAAGCAACGCCTGTAATCCTTCAGACG
>NW_015285616.1:0-323 GCF_001447785.1 Gekko japonicus | reverse complement strand
CGGATTTCTTTTCCAAGTTTCAGTTCACCTTCCATCATTTTCCGGGCTCAGCAAACTCGCTGGCTGACAGGCTTTCCCGCCTCCCCCAACATGCGAGTCAATGTGACGTCATTCTGGACTCAGTTTTCACCCCTGCCCAGTTAGGCGGGGCTGTGACCACTCGCAGTCAAGCTGCCAAGTTGCCACTATCTCCACCTCCACCTCCCCCCCCCTGACACACCGCATTGGGCTAGCCGTTTTGTTTCTGCCTTTACGGAAGCGGACTGGGAGGTGATTGAAGGGGTGGAGGAATGCTCAAAAAGGGACGATGGCTGTTGGTATCG
>NW_015285615.1:0-323 GCF_001447785.1 Gekko japonicus | reverse complement strand
TATTAGCAAAGATTCCATAATTCTGAATGGCAATGATGTACAATTGGCCTTAAGGTACGCCTAAGAACACCAGGTTTCTTTTTAATAAAGAGCAAACATCATGGATAATGGAGGAATGGCAGGGGGGGGTCATGGGCAATGTCTGATAAAAGTTTAAAAATCAAAGAGGGGTCTGAAACAGGCCTCCAGTGATCAAGGAGCAGGCTATATTCTCTTGCTTTGCAAACTTATATCGCCGCCCCAATATGCTAAGAATTCTAACCTTTCCATGATCCATATCCAAGGGGTAAAATTGTCAGGTGGGCGGAGAGCCAGTTTGGTGT
>NW_015285614.1:0-323 GCF_001447785.1 Gekko japonicus | reverse complement strand
GCTAATGCAGAACTTAATACATAACAGTTCTGTTTCAGGTTTTCCTGAAAGACCAGCACCTATAATTGCTGCCTTTCCAAACCATAACTGTTTTTAACCAACAAAAACAACCTTGTTCTATGCCTGTTGGCTCAGAATGTTGGGTTCTAAGACATCAAAACCATCAAAATGTCTATATCCAGAGGTAACATTAGATGGGAAAGGTATATGACATACAAAATTTGCAAAGACTTTTTGTTATGGCCAATCTGGAAGTGGGGCTTAGAACACTTACTTTTGAAGAATGTAAAGCAACTAAATCCACACAATATGTAGGACGAGAG
>NW_015285613.1:0-323 GCF_001447785.1 Gekko japonicus | reverse complement strand
TGTCCCTTTAATAGAGGCTTAGTGTGTGGGAATGTCCAGGTGAAGCCTTTCATGGCGTGGAGGTGAGTGACATCCCCTGGGAATTAACCGACCTTAAGCTTCCATTAAAGAGACAGGACACTTTTCCTCCAGGGCTGTTGCCAACCCTCGGAAGGCCCTGTGTTACCAACGGGACAGACTTCTGGATGGCCAAAAGCGATGGAATGGCCCTAAGTGTCATCGACACTCCCCTTATGTCTGAAAAGCTTGGCTCATTGTCAGGAGTGGGGAGACCCAAGAGAATTCTGTGAACCAGCGTCCCAGCCAGTGTTCCCTCTAAGCTG
>NW_015285612.1:0-323 GCF_001447785.1 Gekko japonicus | reverse complement strand
CACAAGCAGGGACTCCGGCCGGCCACGCTGAAGCGCCAGGTGGCGGCCATACAAGCATGCTTGGGCGGCGAACCGCGGAGGAAGCTATCCTCCAGCATCTACATAAAGAAGTTCTTGCGAGGGGCAAGCCAACTGGCTCCTCCGGTACAACACAGATTTCCCACATGGAGCCTGCACAAGGTCCTGACGGCCTTGACGAAACCGCCATTCGAACCCCTGCGATCATCAGACCTTCGATCTCTTTCGTGGAAGGTGGCATTCCTAGTAGCGGTGACAACGGCTAGGAGGGTCTCAGAGTTAGCCGCATTATCAGCAAGGAAGGA
>NW_015285611.1:0-323 GCF_001447785.1 Gekko japonicus | reverse complement strand
CGCATGTTCCTTCACATTGGATGCTTCGAGTTTCTGTAAAGTAACAGCAAGGAAATTGGCGCAGCACAATGTTCTGTCTTCTGTGCCGCTGGGGTAGCTCCTAGCTATTCAGTTAATTTCTAAGTTAAATTGAAAATTATGTAATGCACAAACCCAACCAGCCCCAGCAGAGACAGAGGGGAGATGCAAGACGGAGGAAATGAGAGAGAGCTCCAACGGCCACTGTCACCAGTGGCTCTTAATCAGTCGTGCATCAACCGTGCTCGAAAACTTGCCCCAGATCCCAGTGCAATTCTAAGGACACTTTCCTGGGAGGAAGCCCC
>NW_015285610.1:0-323 GCF_001447785.1 Gekko japonicus | reverse complement strand
CAGAGACAAATCTGACCAGAGGCTGTGGAGTTCTGTGCATGGAGCTCTCAGAATTTTTTAAATTCTGTTTTCAGGTGTGCAGGGACCCAATTCAGACTGGGATTGGGGGGAGGGGCTAAACCTGCCCAGTGTGCTACTTCCCCAATCTAAAATGTTCCAGGGAAACCACCATTTGCCCCACTGGGGAAGTGGCAGAAACTTAATTTTCTTTTATCAGGTCCTTTAGCTGCCTCTGGATCATTCAAAGTTTTCAACTACCTAAAAGGATTTATTGGCCATACATTACAGTTGTTTACATGAGGATTAGATTGTTCCGACTGTTT
>NW_015285609.1:0-323 GCF_001447785.1 Gekko japonicus | reverse complement strand
GAAAGGAGGTCTTCGGGGCCTTCCCGGTTGCTCTCACGCTCCCAGAGATGAAAACCTTTCTCTTTCTCCATCTCCCCCTTCCCCGGCCTGGTTTCCCGCTGCAGGTATCCCAACTCTCATCATCCTGGACCCCAAGGGCGAGGTGATCACGCGGCAAGGCCGGGTGGAAGTCCTGAACGACCTGGATTGCCGGGAGTTCCCCTGGTACCCCAAGCCTGTCCTGGAGCTGACGGAGGCCAACGCCGTGCACCTGAATGAGGGCCCCTGCCTCGTTCTTTTTGTGGGTATGGAACCCCCGGGATCCCAGTGGGAAGACTCTCTCC
>NW_015285608.1:0-323 GCF_001447785.1 Gekko japonicus | reverse complement strand
CTTCTCTAATCTCTGCAAGGCAGGGACCTCCTTTTGTGTTCATTGCTCTTGTGTTCATTGCCCTGTGCACTGGAGACTCTATGCATAATACGAAAATCTATACTTTTAAAAAGGACAGCCAGTGTAGTACAGTGGTTAGAGAGTCAGATTAGGATCTGGGAGACACAGCTTCGAATCCTCACCTGTGCCATGGAAGCTCACTGGACAATCCCGGGTCGGTCAGTCTCACTTTAACTCACCTCACAGATAAAAATGGAGGAAAGAATAATTATGTAATCCTCTTTGGGGCCCCGTTGGGGGAGAAAGGCAGGGTACAAATGAAG
>NW_015285607.1:0-323 GCF_001447785.1 Gekko japonicus | reverse complement strand
CGGCACTCCGCTTTCTGGCAGGGGCCAGCTCGCAAGATTCACGGCCGAGTGGGGATCTGTAGCCAGACCTCCCGGAATCTGCCCTCTTATGCCGCACGGGGCTTTGTGATGTGGTAAGTGCGCTCAATCTCGGGAGAAACGCAGGCTACGGGAATAAACCCCAAGGATATAAGCCTTGCTCTACCGATGTAACATTGTTCCCAGAGTTCGGAGGTGGCGGAGGAGAGACTGCACCATTAGAGACGGCAGGAGGGGAAACCACGGTTTGCTTTAAAAGAACTACAACCCCGCAAGTAGAGCCATAGAGTTGGAAGGGACCTCCA
>NW_015285606.1:0-323 GCF_001447785.1 Gekko japonicus | reverse complement strand
CCCCCGCGTTATCTTGTGCGTGTGCCAAATATGGGCCAAGGCATGTGACCCTTCCTGATATACTTCACTGTGCTGGTAGCATTTCAATCACAGGTTTTCCAGGCGCAACAGAAGTGGAGACTTAGCCGAGTGGGCTGCTCCGCCATGCATACTAAAGAGCACACAAATGGAACCTAATGACATAATTTAATGAAAAAGGCACAGGCAATGAGCGGCATCACTAAATGGGCGCGTTGTGATAATCACTGTATTCTTTTCAAGAGACTCTTCAGCAAAGGCGGCTGGTAATCTTGTCCTTTTTAATTGCCTAAGGGTGTTTTTTT
>NW_015285605.1:0-323 GCF_001447785.1 Gekko japonicus | reverse complement strand
TGCACCGGGACTGAAGGAGAGAATCACGACAAATTCCTTTTGTTAGGTTATCTTTCTTTCCAGGGAGGAGCTAGGAGGAGAAAGACAGGAGAAAACGGAGGATGAAGAGAGGTGGAGGGCAGAGTGTAGATCACAAGTCAGGCACGTAGTGGAAAGAGGCCCATCGCGTAGATTGGGGTGGGGAGGGCCCCAGGCCTGGAATCATTGAAAACAACTGTTTCTATGAATATATGGAACCGCCTTATGTTCAGTGTGGTGTTGTGCTTAGAGCGCCAGGCTCAGGTGTGGGAGACCAAAGTCTGAATTCCTGCTCGGCCGAGGTG
>NW_015285604.1:0-323 GCF_001447785.1 Gekko japonicus | reverse complement strand
TTGTCTGGCACGGTGGCATCCGGATATTGCTGATGTCTTGCTGCCATGAACATCCGCCTGTCCTGTCCAGCACCCTTGACCTGTTTGCAGAGATCCTAAGGAAGAAAGAGAGAGCAGCAAGTATCTTAATTTTCCTGGGTTTTAATCTTTCTCCCATAGTGCAGAGCAGACACATCTCTGTCTTATGTCCCATCTGCTTCACTGGCAGGGATGTCCAGGGTGGACTCTGGTTTGACAAAGAAGAGCTCAAGCAAAGATTCTTTGTTGAAGAGGCCTGGTTCTTTGGTTTCCTTTTCAGCTGACAATGTGGTAGAAATAACACA
>NW_015285603.1:0-323 GCF_001447785.1 Gekko japonicus | reverse complement strand
CCACTGGACCCAAACTTTGTTCTGTTATTTTCAGTTCATCTTTTGTCTTTTGCAGGTTGGATGGGGCAAATTTGCATCAAGAGTTGCAAATGTACCTTTCAAATTAGCATCAATCATTCAGACGGTTAATTTCCTTTCAGATTTTTTGTCCTATTTTGCCTTCACAGCAAGTCGGGCTGGATAATTTCTCCATTTGTCAAACAGGGGGACTCAAACTGAGACAGGGTTACAGCACTTCCCTGTTCGGAAAGGCTAAACAGGTTTCAGGATTTTTATTTTTGTGGGGGGAAACATGAGGAGGAGGAGGAGAGAAGAGATTGGAT
>NW_015285602.1:0-323 GCF_001447785.1 Gekko japonicus | reverse complement strand
TTTTTTTGTTTCTTAACAAAATGACCAAAGTACTTTTCTTAATGTGGCAGATCTTGAGTTTATTCTGTAGACCTTAACAATTTTAGAATCCGTATCATCTTTATCTATTTCCAGAAAGTCTGCCAAAGTTTCAACAACCTTTTCTCTGATATTCTCATGAGTCTCAGAGATTTCAGGAACAGCACGGAGTCTTAGGCAATATTCCTTCTCTTTCAATTCTAGCAAAGCTGAGTCGTCTTGCTCTCTCTCCTTCTCTATTTAAAGCTTCTGTTTTACACTCCAGAGATTCTGCTTCCTCATTAATATGTTGACCATCCCCTAAA
>NW_015285601.1:0-323 GCF_001447785.1 Gekko japonicus | reverse complement strand
TGTGGAGGGGTTGGGAACGCTCCCTCTGGACGTCTGGTGTGGGGTGGTGGGCCTGCTACTCTGTGGGGGTTCCTCTGGCTCCCACCCTTGCTGGTCCACAACGCCTCAGGGGGCCTGTTACCCCTCCAGCCAGGCCAAGGGGATGCCCTTGCTTCCTCACCCACCCAGACCCCAGTGCCGGAGGGAGACTTTGGCACGGTGTTAGGGCTGCCTCTGCCCAGTGACGGGGGGGATGCGGTCGGGACAGACGGCGTCCCCCTTTATTGTGTAGTGGGTTGACTGCATGGTTAGGCTCTTGCAGCTCCCCTAACATGCTGCACGCT
>NW_015285600.1:0-323 GCF_001447785.1 Gekko japonicus | reverse complement strand
GTGGCTAAACCAAAGTAGTGGTAAGAGGTCTTAGGAAGTACTACTGCCTCCTATGTTAGTCTTCTGGTTGCTAGAGAAACTTCTCTGGAAGCACCCAGGTGTTCTTTTTGAAAGATAATAGCTTTTACTGCAAAATATCGTTCACAGGTCTCTCCAAAGGGCCCAAGCAGATGTTATGTAGGACTGGAAACAGCTTGGTGGGGAGGGAAAGGATTAAGCAGTGCTCAAACTGGCAGCCTCCTTTGGTTGTTTTTCCTTTAAAAATGAAACCAGTAGGCAGAGTTACACTTAAGCAAACTTAGGCCCCTGCCACACGGGGGGAA
>NW_015285599.1:0-323 GCF_001447785.1 Gekko japonicus | reverse complement strand
AGATGGGGGTCTGCATGCTTACAGCTTGGAGACATGAGCTAACTGTGCTGCAGGCACTGCTGGAGCTTCTGAGGATGCTTTGTCTTAAGGCCAACACCACCATCAGTGACCTGTCATGTTTCCACAGTTGTCTGACACTTCACCTCCTCTGTGTCACCTTGGCCTAGGCCTTCTGTCACCGCCATTTTTGAATAGCGGGAAAGGGTCTGTGGGACTATCGGCCTGGGTTTGAATCTTGCCTGATGAAGCCTTGGAGTCTCTCTCCAGGGCTGTTGGCAATGTTTCCTTTGCAGGATCTGGCAGGGTGGCCTCTGGCACAGATG
>NW_015285598.1:0-323 GCF_001447785.1 Gekko japonicus | reverse complement strand
CAAACACGGCATACAGGAGAAGCCTGGCAACGGGCGCCAGATCCACACTCACGGACAGAGTGAGAGCGAAGGTGCCCTTCAGTGCTGGGGGGTCAGGGGAGGGGTGGCCGGGAAGGAAAGAGAGAATCAGAATTCAGACTGGAACTGCTGGGTGATGGCGCCAAAACAGAGAGCTTCGGGGATTCAAGGGGCCTCTCTTGCCTCGCCTGGGAAGAAATACAAAATTGGCAGGCAAATCCTGGGCTAATAACACCTGCATGGTTTGGAACATGGTATTTACGGGACGCATAAGAACATTCGAAGAGCCTCCCTGCACCAGACCC
>NW_015285597.1:0-323 GCF_001447785.1 Gekko japonicus | reverse complement strand
GTAGGTTAGGCTGAGAGGGCGTGACTGGCTGAAGGTCTGATGCTCTAACCACTACACCACGTAAAATGAATCTTTCTCTTTGACAGTTCACGTAGGCACTAGCGTAGCATATGGGCTAAACCTGTCGAGTTGGAGATGCAGACCTCAGCCACTTAAATACTACCAGTGCTCCACAATACTGCCATTTAAATACTACCAGAACTCCACAAAGTTACATCCTTCTAGCGCCATTAAAGTCAACGGGCTTAGAAGACTGTAACTCATTGGCCACTGTTTGAGACAGGGTGCTGAAGGAGATGGACCACTGGTCTCATCCAGTGGGG
>NW_015285596.1:0-323 GCF_001447785.1 Gekko japonicus | reverse complement strand
AGATTTGCTAATGATAGGCTGGGAGGACAAGAAAACAAACAGATTTTGCGACACTGGTTCACACTTAGGTATGTTTGTGTATATGTCTTTGGTTAAAATATGTATCCTTTCTACAAAAGCAGAAGATTCTTGAAGCAGCGTACAAAGATACTCAAAATACAGTAAAACCAAGACTAAATTACTAATAAGCCAATACAGCCACAGCAGTACAAAATTGGTCGGTCAGTATGCAACAGTCGAACATCGCTAAAGGACTGTCTGAATAAAAAAAATGATCTGTCTGATGCCTAAAACTGGACAGAGTGGGCACGAGAGAAGAAGAG
>NW_015285595.1:0-323 GCF_001447785.1 Gekko japonicus | reverse complement strand
GACTAACATGGCTACCCATCTTAATCTTAAAAACACTTTGAATAAAATGGAACTTATTTCTGAATACACCAGCTTATACTTAACTTAGAATCTTCCTTTGCACATGTTAGAGCTTAGGTTCAGAACCCAGAGTTTCATTTTTGTTTTTTAAGGAATCTCTTATAATAGGCAATGGGAAATGCTGAAGAATTAGAATTGCCAGTGTGAAGCTGTGCACAGCTTCCTGAGCAACAACGTTGTAAGAGTTCATAGAGTTCATGAACCTCACAAAAGTAAGGACCAGTTGAACCCCGATAACCAGGAATATCATTATTTTTGGCTCC
>NW_015285594.1:0-323 GCF_001447785.1 Gekko japonicus | reverse complement strand
TCCGCCCCTTGGGGGGCTTCTTCAGAGGTGAAAATATTTGAGGTACAGATAGGATGTGCTTTTTGCACCCATCACATGACTCTCCTCTTAAGAGGTCTCATAAACATCCTTGTCTTGTGTCTATTAACTTTGCTGCTGAAGAAAGTAATATAGTCATTTTTACCACATTGCAAGTAAAATTTATTATTTTATATATTCATATTCTTTTTTTAAAGCTTTCCTTTTTTGGTCCAGTATTAACGTATTGATTGTTATTTCATTGTAACATGCAATACTGTAGCTCAAATCTGTACATCAAATTCCCATTAAGGGAAGTTTTATTG
>NW_015285593.1:0-323 GCF_001447785.1 Gekko japonicus | reverse complement strand
TGTAAATAAAGCAGTTGGCGTAACACCTATTAATGCAATTAATCATTCCACTACTTTAGTAGGTGGATTCATAGCACTGGTGTTGTATTAGCTACTTTAGGTCACTTAGCCTGCAGTGATTTCCAAGTTACGCTACATGCTCCTGTTTTGCGAACCTGCAATTTTACATTTCTGTTCCTATAGAAACACTAGTTGCATATAATTTGGTCTGATTTAGCTATTTTCTTTAGATAAATGTTCTTTTGCAAACATCTCCATTTGTATTTCAACTTTTAGCTTTGCCACCTAAAATGGACACATGCCCAAACCAGAGGTCTGCCTCA
>NW_015285592.1:0-323 GCF_001447785.1 Gekko japonicus | reverse complement strand
TTTTTTCTTCTTCCTGGGATGTTGTTTGAAGCAGGATTTCTCTGCTGCTCTGCACAGCTTGTGGAGGGCAGGCTCCCCCCCCATCTACTAATGTTGCAAAGGCAAACACACATACTAATCTGCACATGAAAGCTTATACACCTGCGATTAGAAGCGGGGCACAAAAATAAGGATGGCAAGAAGCCAGAAAAATAGGGAGAGAGGGGGAAGATGCAAGGCGGGCAGGGAGGAGGGGAGGCTGGGGGGGTGGGCGTCTTTCTCCAAATAGCTGCTCTGTGAGCCACCCACACCAGAGCGTCCTGCCGCCGCCCTCCCTCCTTCCC
>NW_015285591.1:0-323 GCF_001447785.1 Gekko japonicus | reverse complement strand
AGAGAAAGTCCCACATGTGAGGCATCAAAACCCACCTCCCTTCTTTCAGTTTGGGGGAGGCAACTGATGGAAGTTGGTGCTTCAGGGAAACGAGTTGTTTGTGGTGGAAATCTGTTTTTTTGTCACAAACGTGGATCTATGAGTAAAGAACAAAGCGTACGCCCATCGCAGAAATATGCACGTCTACGGCCGATGGTAGTCACACCACAATGATAGGCCCCGGATAGTTCTACCGGCTGAAGGACCTTACCTTTGTTGAGACACATGCAGGGGAAAGATAAACATGCAAACCGCTAATGTAACTTCAAGGGGCACTTTTGATC
>NW_015285590.1:0-323 GCF_001447785.1 Gekko japonicus | reverse complement strand
CGGATGGAATTCTCCCTGAGGGTTCCACTACAAGTAAAAGCGAGCCTGCGATGGTGGACCAAAATCTCCAACATCACGCAAGGCAAGTCGTTCTGGAAATCGGAGCAGGTTCAAGTGTTCACGGATGCCAGCCTGACCGGATGGGGAGCAACCTTACACCAACATCCCATTCAGGGCTCGTGGTCCAACGCAGAGAAGCAACTTCCGATCAATCTTCTAGAACTAAGGGCCATCCGACTCGCCCTCCAACACTTCCAACCACAACTGTCGGGACGCCATGTGTTAGTAAGGACCGACAACATGTCGGCCATGGCCTACCTAAA
>NW_015285589.1:0-323 GCF_001447785.1 Gekko japonicus | reverse complement strand
GGTTTTTTTTCTCATACAGAGAAAAAAATGTGAACCATGGGCTAATGGGGCATGGTTTGGGACATTTCTGTGTGAAACCTGCAAGTACGCAGCCCGATGCATGCTAACCTGACAGTATGTCCCTGAGGGACCTACTTTTGCACAAACATATAAAGGATTGCACTGGCTGGGAGTCGGGTGGGATCCTGCTTGCCTGTCTTGTATGTGCATAGGCTTGGCAATACATGGTCTTTACCCCCTGATTTTGCTATGTGAGCATTATTTATTATTGGGTGTATGCACATACGTATCACTTGGCAGTGGAAAATGTTGTCAAGTCACAG
>NW_015285588.1:0-323 GCF_001447785.1 Gekko japonicus | reverse complement strand
GTGCCTTTCAGCCCTCCCTGACAAAAGACCACAAGCATGGGCTGGAGAGAAGCCTGGCCCCACCGACACACGACAATCGTTGGTCGATGTTTACCATAGAGGTGGATACTTTTGCAATACATTTTATTTTTCAGGAAGCTGCCTCCTGGTGGACGACTGGACATGAACACACACACACACACCTTTTTTAAAAGTTTCATTTTAGGCGCGTATCGATGGCAAGGGGATAAACAAGTGATCGTTTCTGCATTCTGTTTTCAAATGTGCAGGGCCCAGGGTTTGAGAGTTCTGTTTTAATCCTGGGACATTAAAAATTGAGAACA
>NW_015285587.1:0-323 GCF_001447785.1 Gekko japonicus | reverse complement strand
TCCTGTCTTCCGTCATGCTCCGGAGTTAGATATTACTTCCCTGATCCTTTTTTCTTTGTTTCCTTTGCAAGTTTCTTTCAGACTTCCTAATTTGGTTTGTTTCACGTTCTGGATGTTTGCCAATTTCTTCCTTGCTGGCCCTGCTGGACTGACACCATGGATACAATTTGGTCCCAGGGATCCTCAAACACCTCCTAATTTGGTTTACACCCAGTCCACTAAGCATTAACAGGGAGCTGATTCTTCTGATGGGCTGTTTATTTGTTCCTTGACCTGTCTGTGGTTGTTTGGCAGGCTGTTTTCAATGTATTCCTTCCTAACAG
>NW_015285586.1:0-323 GCF_001447785.1 Gekko japonicus | reverse complement strand
AACCGCTACACCAAACTGGCTCTGTAGTGAAAGTCTGTGATGAAAGCGGAGGGGCTGTTCACAGTTCTTCGCCTCCAACCCAATGGTTTTGCCAACATATCCCTAAAGCCAGATGAATTCAATCACAAAAAACAAACAAACACCCTCAACACACAAAAGAAAACAAAACCAAAAAGCACCGGAAGGATGCATTCTTTGGAACCGCTGTAGCTGTCGGCTATGGGGTCTCACAAGTTCAGTTTATCGCAACGACTGGGCTCAGCCACTGGCGCCGCTGCTGAAGTGCTACAGAACGTTTACAAACATTCCAGCTGCTCAGAAGT
>NW_015285585.1:0-323 GCF_001447785.1 Gekko japonicus | reverse complement strand
CCAGCCGCTGCCTGGAGGCTGGCAACCCTAAGTGGCCCACCGCACCACAACAGAACGTTCTTTTCCAGAGCGGCCATTTTGAAGGAAGGACACACCGCTTCCTAAGAGGAAAGGGCCTCACAGGAGACTGTGTCCCTCTTCTTCCTTGCCTGAGTCCCAGCCTACCTGTCCTGTGGCTCCTCTTCTGTATCTTCTCTTCCACTATTTGCTGAAAGTCAAGGGCCTCGTCCTCATCGGCAAAGCTGAGCCCCACTTGGCACTCCTGCAAGCAACCAGAATGCAATGCTGTAGCTAAAGAACCCTTGCTGTCCCCCACAACGCCA
>NW_015285584.1:0-323 GCF_001447785.1 Gekko japonicus | reverse complement strand
TGGCACAGGGGTGCCCTCGACTGTATGGGCACCCTGCTAACTAGCCAATCTCTTTAAGGGGTGTGTGCTGCTGACAATGAGTGTGGCTTGTCTCACCTGCCCCTCTCCACCCCCTGCCAGTGACAGACATGTGGCTAAGCCCCCTCAATACATTACTCGATTGGTCGTACGTGCTCGCCTTGTCTATCATGCCACCCATGCATATCAACAACGCCAGCATCAGAACACCACAGTGTGAATGCCACAGACACTGCCACAGCAGCGCCCAAGGAAAGAAAACCATTCCCCACCCCCATCTGGCTGCCACACAACTTTCCCCTTAG
>NW_015285583.1:0-323 GCF_001447785.1 Gekko japonicus | reverse complement strand
TTGGTCTTAAAGGTGCCGCTGGACTCTGTAATCGGCAGCTAATGCCTTTGAGCATCTGGGAGACAGCACCTTCCCGATCTGAGATTTGGAATCAGCAAAGAACTCTCCATAGCATGTCAGGGGGCTGGGTGACGGCTGCTTTCGCTAGAGGGGTCTGGCATGGAACCGTTTTCAGACAGGTGGGGAGAGTTTCCAGATTTTGCGGATGTAGTAAAGCTAGCAAATAGGACAGGAACAGAGGGGCATAACCGATGCAGGCACAGTAGCCATACCTCAGCCACCCCCTGAATCCCCCACTAGTTTCTGAGATTTCACTTTAAGAA
>NW_015285582.1:0-323 GCF_001447785.1 Gekko japonicus | reverse complement strand
TGTGACGCAGAGGGAGGCAAGGGCAGACCGCCTCTGAACGTCCACGGCCTTGAAAACCCTATGAGGGGTCGCCCGCAGTTGGCTGTGACTTGTCAGCGCTTTCCACCACCAGCACCAAGTTCCGCGACAGAAAAGCTGGAATTGTTCAAGGGGGCAAGATACGGAATGTGGTTCGATAGGGGCTCCTAGTCTTTTGGGGTGCAAGAAACTGCGCACCAAAGAACTGGTTGTATCAACGGAAGCATAGTGCCCAGCTCATGAGATGTGATGGTATTGCTTGACTCAGCTCTCGTCAGACCTCACCTAGAGGATTGTGTTCAGTT
>NW_015285581.1:0-323 GCF_001447785.1 Gekko japonicus | reverse complement strand
TATAGCTGAAGATGGGGGACACATAAAAGATTGTTTAGTGGATGGGAAGGAGAAAAGGATGCAGGGAATGGCAAGAATATGAGGGCTGACAGGAGGAGGAAAAGAGGAAATTGTGTGGGGAGCAGATGCAGGGGAAAGTGAGATACCCCTGAACAGTTCTTGTGGATTCCCCAGCCCTGTAGCCAGCACCACACAACTGGGCCTGGTTCAGCTCAGCAACTGGAACCACACAGAATTTTTCCCAGGGAGAGGCTGCTCGGAGGAGGGGAGGAGGGAAAAATGAAGAGGGGGCATGTAAATGTAGGTTGGCTGTTGGGTGGGAA
>NW_015285580.1:0-323 GCF_001447785.1 Gekko japonicus | reverse complement strand
CTCGGTTCGTCCGAGAAGGAGCTGGGAAGCGCCGTGTCTGGCGGATAGGGGCCCTTGGCCACTCGAGGTGGAAAACGTTTCTACTTTACCAACAGAGCGTCGCGCCCACCGTGCGCTCTGGCACCCGTTGCGCACGGGGAACGAAGACTGGGGAGGGGCCGCGCCACCCCGGGCCTTGCTCGCGAGTCACCCTGCTCTTTATTTCCTTTATTCAGTGTCTTTATCAGGATATTTATTTATTAGACGGTTTGCAGCCCGCCTTTCCTCGTAGTTCAAGGCGGTTTCTGGACTCCATCTCTCTCCAGTTCTCCAAAAAGGGAGCA
>NW_015285579.1:0-323 GCF_001447785.1 Gekko japonicus | reverse complement strand
CAAGGCGGAGGAGGTTCTAGCTGCTCTGCCCCAGCCAGTGGCATAACAAAGATTTTCAGGTCCTGGGACAAACATATTATTAGCCCTTTTCACTTCCCACCTACACTTTGTGCATGCACAAAGCAAATGTAATTCTTTCAAAACTGCATCTATATTTAACATCATTCCTGAAATTGAATACTTCCAGAATACATTGAATACCATAATGTGGAATGGAACTGCATATCTTACCCTTTTGATAGGCAGCTGCATCCTTCCTGCAGCCCAGGCTACCTGTTGGTAGGCCAACCTGGAAATAGGATGGATTGCAGTTCTGTATTTAG
>NW_015285578.1:0-323 GCF_001447785.1 Gekko japonicus | reverse complement strand
CATCTTGCATAACAGAAGGGGAGGGCTAGAGCCATAGCTAGATGTTACCCGGCCCTTCGGCAGTATCGCTATATAATGGAGCGGTGGTAGTAGTGGCAGTGGCGGCTCCTACTTAAAAGCCTGGCGGAAGAGCTCCGTCTTTGAATGTTAAGAGTTGGAAGGGTTAGGGTCGCTTCCTAATTCTGGTTTACCTTTTTTTCTTTTTCTTTTTTGGGCCTGTTTAGCAACAAGAGAAACAGAAACAATTTCGACTTCTGGGCTACTTTCCAGGTTGCTCAAACTGCTCCCTTTGTACTGATTAAACACAGTGAGCGGTTGCCCAA
>NW_015285577.1:0-323 GCF_001447785.1 Gekko japonicus | reverse complement strand
CCACAGAGAAGTTGTTTCTGTGCCTCTGGATTCTGGATTCTAGCCTGCTATGGTAACAGCAGCCATTCTGATTCTGTACTAATCTGAAATACTACTGTTGTTTTGCCCCAGAACTTTGACATTTCAAAGCCGTGGCCTGGCTGGCCACCGCTGGCACTTCACTGCCAAGCAAATGTATTGAAAGACAAATGTGATTGTTAGCTGCTTCACAATACATGACATCAGAGAACTGCATGGCATCATTTGATCCTCCCGTAGCTGTTAGGCCAATGGCTCGCGCCATTCGATATCATGCAGGTGTCTGATTTGAGTGGACGAGAACA
>NW_015285576.1:0-323 GCF_001447785.1 Gekko japonicus | reverse complement strand
GAGACCACCCTGCCCTTGATGGACCAAGAGTCTGACTCACTATATTAAGGTACCTTCATTGCTTGTGTCTCAAAGTATTCAGCTCCCTTCCCGATTCTTCCTCCTCCCCCCTTCCTTTTTCTCACTTGTTATTCCATTCCCTCTTTCGCCTGGCTTTGTTCCTCCAACTATCTTCACTTCCCAGCTGTTTATTATTTATTGATTGAAATATTCATAAACTGTCTTCCTCCGAAAAGGAAATTCAAGGTGGTGTGTGGGAAAAAATGCGACAGAGCACAACGCAAATGAAATGTGGGTCCAGGTGGGAAGCCATGTTGGTCTGA
>NW_015285575.1:0-323 GCF_001447785.1 Gekko japonicus | reverse complement strand
GATCCAGCAGGGGTCTTCCTGTGTTCTTTACATCTTCAGGCAGCCCAGAAACAGCAGGGCGGGGCAAAATCCTTCCCCCACTGTAGACATGCCTGAATTTCTACCTCAACTGGATTTGCTCCCCTCTCCTCAAGTCAGACTAAAACCAGGAAGTGATTTGGGAGTCTGAACGCCAGCTCAAGAGCCTGGTAAGAGGAGACCTCTCTGGCCTTGCCCTGCCTGCATACCGTGTTGTCACCCCTCTTGCTCAGCATTCTGGGGAAACGGCTGGAGAAAATAAGCAAAGAGCTGTCTGTGTCTAAGAAGAAGAAGAAGAAGAGATT
>NW_015285574.1:0-323 GCF_001447785.1 Gekko japonicus | reverse complement strand
ACAATGGTTATTGAATGGATAACAATTAGCATTTATATACCACTGGAATGTTACAAATAATCAGCTTTACAACCCTTAAAGTAATCCTTGAAGGCAGGCTGATATTGTCATCATTATATTGCAGATGGGAGGCTGACTCTGAGAAAAAGTGGCTTGCAATGTGCCTCTTTGCACACTACAGAGTACACTGAGTCCACGGTCAGAAGTGAGTTAGAGGCTCTCCTCGGTTGCCACATGGGTGTCACCTGATTCAGATTGCAGCAGCAGTGCATGAGGAGAAGGAACTTCAGCCTTCCTCACATACTATTTTCCTGACCTGAAAC
>NW_015285573.1:0-323 GCF_001447785.1 Gekko japonicus | reverse complement strand
ACTTCTGAGTAGACCTGCTTAGGATCAGTCCTTTATTGGCCTGTTTCTGAGGGCTCTTGAAACAAATTCCTTTCTGTGGTTCAGCGTGGTCTAATTCATTTGGCTTTGTCTGCAGAAAAATCTCTTTCTCTCTTACTGGAGGAAAGAGGTCTCTGCAAAAACCTGATAACCTCTTCACTTATAGTAGTAAAGCAATTACACTGAAAGTAGCCAAGTTTGCTATAGTATTTACCACACAATGTCATCAAAATACGTTCATAGTCAAATAGCATATTCTGAAGTGGATATGTATACTGTGGCCTATGGTAAGCAAATAAACGAAT
>NW_015285572.1:0-323 GCF_001447785.1 Gekko japonicus | reverse complement strand
GTCTCTGGCCAGCGCTCAGTGTTTCCAAAAACTGCACCTTCCGCCTTTTGGTAAGAGAGGCACACTCAGAGGACACGAACCACAGGGAGGGGGTGTGTGGGAACACATTTTCTTCCAACACACCACTCTACGAGTCATGGCTGCCTCTCCAGGAATCATCACCACTTTTGATCCAGCCCAGCCCAAGTTCTGGGAGGCCTGAGTAGAGCAACTGGACTACTTCTTTGAGTACCAGGGTGACACCGACACGGCCGAGAAGATATCGCTGCTCCTCAGCACGTGCGGGGTCGCCATGATACACCTCGCTCAGGGCCTCATTGCCC
>NW_015285571.1:0-323 GCF_001447785.1 Gekko japonicus | reverse complement strand
ATGCTCTGAATGTACGAACACGGTTCAGTAAGTCCAAGACAATCTCCATCTTGATTTGTTGGGTGCAATGGAGAAGCTACCTAGAAAAAGCCCTTGCCGCACATTTTCTGAAGTTAGCTCTCCAAGCTCGCTCTCTGAATGGTTTTTGTTGATTATTTTGTAAATTGCAGAGTACATAAACAAGA
This sequence comes from Gekko japonicus, assembly GCF_001447785.1. Taxonomy (NCBI): domain Eukaryota; kingdom Metazoa; phylum Chordata; class Lepidosauria; order Squamata; family Gekkonidae; genus Gekko; species Gekko japonicus. The sequence continues at coordinate 138 of NW_015285571.1, read as the reverse complement.
GCCAACTCCCTGTGTTTGCTTAAAAGAGAAAAATACTTTATATAGAGCTAATGAAGGAGGGAATTACATTTTGGAGAAAAAAACACATATACTTTTCTGTCTGACAGACTACAAGTTCACAGTTTCAAGGCTAAACTA
>NW_015285570.1:0-323 GCF_001447785.1 Gekko japonicus | reverse complement strand
CTGATTTAGAGGGGCCCTGGTACATCAGGAATCAAAAGAAGGGCGCTCAGATCAGGAAGTGTTCTTTCCACACACAGACGGACGTGCCCTGGCATCTCTTTTTCTAGAGACCAACTCAAAGTACACCCCAGAGCAGTTTAGATAATTCCACAGAATAAACACAGCTGAAATTTCTGCGCGCACACGCTGACGACGTGGAAAATTGTCACTACATCTAAAAGTTAAAACGCCGGGCGCAGATTGCACCTCACGACAGAAATCCTCAAGCACACTTTGGGGGTGAAATGCGATGCCTCCATTAGGGTTGCCAGCTCTGGGTTGGG
>NW_015285569.1:0-323 GCF_001447785.1 Gekko japonicus | reverse complement strand
TTTCCCTGGAGTTTCTCTGTGCCTTCTCAGACCACCTTTGATCTGATGGTTCCTGTGGGGATACCGCTCAAGCGCTGATACCTTATGTGAGGGAAAGTTTCGTGTGGTTCAGTGTTTCTCCCTTATGGGCATTTCCGCCCCAAAACAGGGGAAACTTTGCCACGTGGAAGCGCCATTGTTGTCACAATTCAGCCCAGAGGACAGCACAGTCGTGTGTAAGACACCCCCCTTCCCCGAGCAAAAGATGGCCCTGAGGAAAAATCATATGTGGTCTGAGGCATTCATGTGAGAGGAGGACCCTGAGCCAGTTTGGTGTAGTGGTT
>NW_015285568.1:0-323 GCF_001447785.1 Gekko japonicus | reverse complement strand
GCCCCACCTGGAGGTTGGCAACCTTAGGGGGCAGGGATACAGTAGCACCCAGTTGTGCCCTGTGCCACTCTGGTTATGGTGCAGCCTGTGAGGAGGAGCACAGCAGTACCTGGCTTCACCTGGCTCTATCCCAGGAACTGTGCAGGTGGCAGGGAGGACAACGTAGCTGACTTCTCCTAATGCCCACCTGGATGTGGCACATCCAACAGGGAGGAACATGGCACAGTGGCATCCATTTTCCCCTTGTGTTTCCAGACCAAGAAGCTGAGTACTGCCCTATTCTTCCTTCCCAGCTCCACTTACCTGGACTAGGGATAGGATTG
>NW_015285567.1:0-323 GCF_001447785.1 Gekko japonicus | reverse complement strand
CAAGGGAACCTTTACCTTTAAGGCATAATAATCTGTATAGTACTGTACAGCCATCATTTAAAAAGCCATCAAGATGGCTACTGATAAACACGGGAAGCACAAGAATTAATCAAATGCTTTATTTAAAAAAAATATTATTACCACATGAGTCACTTCTCATTTCCCCAGATAATGCTCTCTGTCTTTTGCACAGATGCTGCCTTATTCCAGGTGCACCAAAAGCTGCCTCCCTGGACATGTGAAGGTGGTCCTGGAAGGAAAGCCCATTTGCTGCTATGGCTGTTCTCAATGTGCAGAAGGAACCATCTCCACTCAGGAAGGTG
>NW_015285566.1:0-323 GCF_001447785.1 Gekko japonicus | reverse complement strand
GAAATCCTAGATGTTCTAGAATGCACATTCTGCTTTAAAAAAAGGTTTCTTCCAAATTCTTTACTGCATTCAGACGCTTAATGTTAGAGAGGCTCAGAAGTGCTTTGTGGCCCTGTCTACACCATAAACGTATATTCCTTTTATGTTTGTTTAACTGCCATGGCTTTCAAAGAATCCTGGGAATTGTAGTCTGATAAATTTGTAGTTTGCTTGTGAATGGATAATTTTAACAAAGTTATGAAGACATTAAATAAATATAAAGCATTCTGTGTTAAAAGAACCCTATCTTCCTTACAGAATTACCATTTCCTAAATTCTTTAAG
>NW_015285565.1:0-323 GCF_001447785.1 Gekko japonicus | reverse complement strand
TGGAGGAAATCTTTCTGTGCTCCAGGCAGGGGATGGAAGGGAGTTATTGGATCCAGCCAGAGGTGAATATGAGGTTCTGGGAAAGAATCCTGGTGGGCCTGAACTCAAAGGAACATATCATTTTTAAGGGGGTGGGAGGCTCTCTCCTCCCACTCAGAGAGGTAGACATCCACTGCTCAGAAGAATTTATGAATTTTGAAATTAGGGCTTTTTTCACAGCCATCTTTTGGCTCCCTGATCTTCTCCAAATGGCAACAGTGTTTTTAAAAGCTCCCATGTGAGACAATTGTCGATATTTTATCTTCACAACAACAACCCTGCGA
>NW_015285564.1:0-323 GCF_001447785.1 Gekko japonicus | reverse complement strand
TTTTAAAGCTGTGTAAGCCTGTGGCCATCATTACATTCTATATCCTCCACATCTCTGTTTATACAGTTGTCCATCAAACACAGCCATCGAAGCAGCAAGAACAGGGAGATGGTAGAATTTGATCACGCTGCATACGAAAACACATGTGCAAAAAAGCCAATAGTGCTGTACTGCGTGGTCAGGAAGGAATATGGTGATGGAATACAGTAAAGCTGCTTCTCAAGCACCAAGGAACAGACTGACGAACTATCAAACCAGCTGTTGAAAATCCAGATCCCTGTTTGCAACTCATGAGTCAGACCAGTAGGTCTTTGAGAAGAAGA
>NW_015285563.1:0-323 GCF_001447785.1 Gekko japonicus | reverse complement strand
GACACCTTGCTCACTGCTGGGGTTTACATTTATTGCTCCCCGCCTTCAAGTTTGAGACCAAAATAAAATGAGAAAGAGGGAAAGGGAAATTAAAATTAATACAGAGAAAGGCAGGAAGGAAGAGAAAATAAAGGAAAGAAGGAAGAAACAGCAACATTGGGGAAATGAAAGAAAAAGAGAGGAAGCAAGAAAATAGAGGTGCCTTGGAAAAAAATGGGAGCATAAGGGAATTGTCCTCTGCAAATTATTTGGAGAGGAAATCATCTCCATTCCTTAACCCATATTTTGGTAGTGAGATTTTGTTATCCTACAATAAATATAAC
>NW_015285562.1:0-323 GCF_001447785.1 Gekko japonicus | reverse complement strand
TCCTCTAAGGGACGGCCCTTCAAAGACTTGAAGAGAGCAATCAATACACTGGGAATGTTTGTACTCTGAACTCCCCATTTCTAAATTTTGGCTTCATCACTACTGATTTTCCCCAGCTGTTTCTATCTTCCCCCTCCTCTTTAACAGAGAAAGAGAGAAACAGAGAGCAGAGCGGGGCAGAAAGGGGTAGCACTGACCTGATGCATCTTAGTTTGTGGCTTGGGGGCCTGGACTACTTGTCGTTCCCCTTCTGAGGGCCAGTTGGGTCTAGTGTTTAAGTGCACAGACTCTCATCCATAAAACTGGGTTTGATTCCCCACTCC
>NW_015285561.1:0-323 GCF_001447785.1 Gekko japonicus | reverse complement strand
CCAAGAATCTCCCAGGCCAGAGTTGGCAACCCAACCCCCTCCCATGACATCTGCTGTTCCACCTCCACCATTCTCGGCTATCCTGCACCCTCAAACATCTCTTCCCTTTCTTCCTTGGTGCCCTTTATTCCTGCAGTTTCCTCCCAGAGCATCTGTGTGATGCCTCTTCACCCGGTTCCTCCAGATCCCTCCTCAAAACCCACTTTTTTGGTGCCTCTTTTAGCTCAACCCTTTAGTCCCTGTTCTCTATGGGAACAAAGCCGAAATGCTTTTCACTGAAACAAATGTGCTTCCTCGGCACATAAGAATATAAGAAGAGCCCG
>NW_015285560.1:0-323 GCF_001447785.1 Gekko japonicus | reverse complement strand
CACTGTTCCATGAGCAAGCGCACTGATAGTACAAGTGGCTCCTTTAATGGAAGAGAAAAGTGGGCTGATTTTGTCCAATTCTTCCATCTCATTGCTACCACTTGTATCTGTGGCATTTTATCCATGAGACTCCCATGACCTCCAGCATCAGACTTCAGTTGAGGCAGCTGGAAGAAGATAAAAGCAGAAAAGATCCATGGCAGGAAGTACCTTCCACTTGTGGTTCATAACAGCACAACCCAAAAGTAATATTATATATTGGGGAAATTGTTTAGGGATGCATATTTTTAGGGATGTATATAAACTTCTCCCCACATAAATAT
>NW_015285559.1:0-323 GCF_001447785.1 Gekko japonicus | reverse complement strand
CTCAAGGACATGATGGTCCACCCTCTCTTTGGTCGATCTTCCACCCTCGATCACCTGGCACCCTCAGAAGTTTTGGGAATGGGTTGGTTGACATTTCATATTTTATTATGCTACTTAATAATCTCTCTGGTCAAGAGGAAAATTTTTGTGGTAGTCTGAAAAATATTATATTATATATAATAATACTACCAAATTAATAAAAATTATCTTCCTGTTCAGACTGCACTTTTTGGACCAGAATAGGAAGGTATTTTTATTACTTCAGTATTATTATTGTTGTTGTTGTTGTGGTTATCATCATCATCATCATTATCATCGTTATT
>NW_015285558.1:0-323 GCF_001447785.1 Gekko japonicus | reverse complement strand
ACAGTTCATGGTGCCACCTGGAAGATGCTCGATTAGACGGGAATTAATAGCAGCCTATTTGCCGTAGTAATGCTCGGTTGACCTCTCAAGCAGGGCAAGTCATAATGGGCGCTATAAGCAGGGCTAAGCAGCACAAGCTTCTAGGTTTCCCCTGGCTCCATTCTGCAGTGTCCCGATGCTCTTTGGTACAATCTTTCCTAAAACGCAGTAGCCAAAGTGGGTTGGGGGGGAAGTGTGGAGGAGAAACGTTTCCCCTCCTGCCCACCCTTCACCCACCACCAGAAGGCCTTTCTGCTAGTGAAAAGTACGCAGATGGAGAGTGA
>NW_015285557.1:0-323 GCF_001447785.1 Gekko japonicus | reverse complement strand
ATCGCGGCCAGAGCGTCCATTGTTTGGCTCCGTAAACTACTCCAGCTCATACCTGAAGATAGCAGGGCTCTGCTGGAGGGCATTTCACGCACGCTTAAATCAGATTCCTTTACTGCGGATGCAACATTGGACATAATTTCCTTTGCTTCAAAGGGACTCGCTTCTACAGCTGTCGCCAGGAGGATTCTCTGGCTACGGGCTTGGCAGGCCGACGCACAATCGAAATCTATTGTCACAGGGTACCCTTTCCAGGGAGACCGGCTATTTGGGGAAGCCCTTGACGACATTTTAATAGAAACAAGGGACAAGAAAAAGGCCATGCC
>NW_015285556.1:0-323 GCF_001447785.1 Gekko japonicus | reverse complement strand
AGCTCTGAATGAGGACTGTTTCTCTTTTCAGAGTCCGCAGTCGCCTCCTCACAGAAATGTCTGCCTGCCGGCTTGGAAAAGTGTTTCCCAAGACAAGCATCCTGTTCTTGTGTGACATGCAGGAGAAATTCCGGCCGAACATCAGCTACTTCCCTCAGATTGTATCTGTGGCAGCTCGAATGCTGAAGGTATAAGAGGCGCGGGGAGGGTGGCTGCGCTTCGGGGAAGAGGACGGAGGGCGGATCCAGAATCCGGGATGGCGGAGAGGCTGTTCCTGTGTTAGGCGGCTTTGTTAGTGTTGGGGAAATGAGGGGGGCAGGAAC
>NW_015285555.1:0-323 GCF_001447785.1 Gekko japonicus | reverse complement strand
ATATGAAGGACCACCTTTCTGATCATTCATTTGTTCATCCTCTCAGTATCTCCTTATTTTTCCCTCCCATTAGGAGGGTTGGATGGTGGTGGCCCTTTCCAGAGCTGTTTGGGTAGGGGCACTGATGCTCTGGAACAGTTTTCTAATTGAGGTAAGACATTTCTGTAAAGTGTGCAAGACAGTTCTCTTCAGAAGAGCCTTTGTTTACAGGTTATGCTGCCTCTCTCATAGTGTGACATCTGAAGGAGGCACACATTTTGAGGCTATCAGATGTGTTGTTCTTTTGTTTAAAGCATGATTAGGGTTGCCAAGTGAATTTTACT
>NW_015285554.1:0-323 GCF_001447785.1 Gekko japonicus | reverse complement strand
AGCAAGGGAACCTTTACCTTTGCCTATAAGTATGCACACTTCATCAGATACATAAGATAAAGGTTATCCCATTTTATTTTTTAAATACACAGTGTGATTTTTATTTGCTTGATGTACAATCACAGTCAATTGTGTTGCTTTTCTCCTGGAACAATACAGCAGCAGTAGTTAAAAGGAGAAACATTTCAATGAGTTCATTCTCAACAACAACATACTAGGGAACTGGACAGAGAAGTTGTTATTACATGCATAAGGTTCCAGAACATTTCTGACCCCTTGTTTTTGGAAGGACCAAAGGAGGCAATGATCATGATCAAAAGAAG
>NW_015285553.1:0-323 GCF_001447785.1 Gekko japonicus | reverse complement strand
CATAATGATTTCTACAGCAAAATGATATCACTTCTGGTTTCCCCGGAAGTGACATCATGGCACTTGTGCCGCCAGTACCTCCCATGTTCCCACCCAACCCAAGTTCCCAGAGGTTGCCAGTCACAGCCTAGCAATCCTAGCTGCACTTCTAAGACAAATTCAGAAGAATCCTGGTTCTGAGTGGCTTGTTATAATAAGGTGCTAAAACTGCCCTTTGGGCTGAAACTAGATTTGTACAGGAATTCAATTTAAATAAGTCTAGTTGTTCCAAAGCAAAAGGAAAAGAAAGAAAACACTTTTAGGCTGATTTCGCACTAGAGCTG
>NW_015285552.1:0-323 GCF_001447785.1 Gekko japonicus | reverse complement strand
TGGGACTTTGGTCTGATCTAGCAGACTCTTTGTATGTCGTCCCCCTGCCCCATACATATCCTTTTTCACACATACGGAGTTACACAGACTCACACAGCCGGCACAAGGAAGAGACCCCCTCCCTCTATACTATGCAAGAATGTAGGGAGGGGTCATTCACCAAGCTTGTCCTTGACGATGGTCACCATGGAGAGATCTTTCTTTCCCCAGTAGACATTTAGGGAACACATTGTTGGAGCTCTTACATATACACCCGCTCGCAGATTGGCTGGTTTTGCACTAGAGCTGCCTCGTTGTTGCACTGCCATTTGCCCCGGTTCTAT
>NW_015285551.1:0-323 GCF_001447785.1 Gekko japonicus | reverse complement strand
CAGTTGGCATGTGTATGGTGGTGCCAATGCACTCAACCTTGCTGTTTGAAAAATATGTTGGTGTAGTGGCCAAAAGTGCCCTTTGGTTCACTAATTTTCTCAGGCTCACTTGACTTGTCCATGCTGATTCATGCTTTTAAAATCTCATGGGTGGGTTACTGTAACATGTTCTACACTGGGAAGTTTTGAACACAACTTAGAAGCAGCAGCTTGTTCAGAATGCAGCACCACAATTATTGTCAAGAGCTAGCCAACAGGAACATACCTTGCCTATTTTAAAACCACAACACTGGCCCAGTTTGTTTCCAAATTCAGTTCAAGGT
>NW_015285550.1:0-323 GCF_001447785.1 Gekko japonicus | reverse complement strand
AAATCATAATTCATGTTAATAGTCTGGAGAATGAGCGGTGCTATTTTAAACGCATTCCTTGAATAGAACATCCGTACATGTGAAGAGCTAAATATAACCGTCAAAGAGATATCCATTTATCAAGCAATGGTGATTCTCAGTGATAAGGATCCTACTCAGGAGCTGTTTTATAGGACATCTAACCTGATCCAAATACCTGTGGCACCATCTGTCTCCTGCCTCATGCCTAATGAGAGGATCCACATAGAAATTAGGTTGAGACTTCCTCTTTATATTGTGTGGGGAGATGGCATGGTGTAGCCCGATCTCATCCGATCTCGGAA
>NW_015285549.1:0-323 GCF_001447785.1 Gekko japonicus | reverse complement strand
GTTACAGTTGTGGCGACAGCATAAAATCTAGTCACTAACAAAAGGATAATGTTGGAAAGATTTAGTGGAAAGCCTTTGCTCCTTACAACTCAGACACAAATGAATGATTAAAGAACTGTTTTTTTTTAATTTTTGTCATCTTAGGCAAAACAGTAATCACTTGAGATTAATTCAGTTGGGTTACCTAATTCATTTCCCTGTCTTTGTCAAGGTCGATTGGTTCAGTGGGGTGAGAAAAGGTTTATTTATTTGTTTTTCTTGTATTACATGAAGATTTTTATCAGGCTAATTAAAGATATGAAGTTCTCAGCAGTCAAAACTGC
>NW_015285548.1:0-323 GCF_001447785.1 Gekko japonicus | reverse complement strand
AACCCGAGGAATCGGCGTAGTTGTCGCTTAGTGACCGGCCGCGGTTGGGTTTCGAGAGTTGTTACTTTGTCGGGTAGAGGCCGCAGACATCCGTGTCCAACCAGGTATCCCAGGTATTTTAACTCCTGGAACCCCAGGCGACTCTTTGCCGGGTTCGCGGTAAGGCCCGCCGCCTTGAGGGCGGAAAGAACCTGATGCAGATGGGCTAGGTGGGAATCCCAGTCGGGGCTGCAGACAACGATGTCGTCTATGTAGGCCTGTGCAAACTCCCCGCATCCTGATAGCGCGGTATCTACCAGCCGCTGGAACGTGGCCCCGGCCCC
>NW_015285547.1:0-323 GCF_001447785.1 Gekko japonicus | reverse complement strand
CTCAGTGGGAGAGCATCTGCTTTGCATGCTGAAAGTCCCAGTTTCAATCCATGTCATTTCCAGTTAAAAAAAGACAACATAGTAGGTGATGCAAAAGACATTGACTTGAGCCCCTGGAGAATTACCACCAGGGGTATTAACAATACTGACCTTGGACAACCAATGACTTGAGTCAGTGAGCTGAATCTTGGCCCTACCCTACCGTTCTACTGAGCTATGTCTGAAGCTTTCCTCCAACTCAAGTGGCTGTTCCTCCAACAGAGGGCTGTAGGAATGCATCAAACTTGGCTGAGTGGAGTTGTTTATATGGGTAGATTCCACCC
>NW_015285546.1:0-323 GCF_001447785.1 Gekko japonicus | reverse complement strand
CTTGCGTGCAGCTAAGACCACAGGAAGGAAACCGGAGGCTACCTAGGAGATGAGGAGGGCCACTGTTCAGTGCTGCATGCCAAGGATCCCAGGTTCAATCAATCCCTGGCATCTCTGATTAAGGGGCCTCTGTTATGCAATCGTACCCCCATTCCACCGAGGGCTTAATTTGAGGTTTAGAAGGCCCGGTCAGGCTGAGCAGGTGCACCCGGCTTGGGAATCCTAGATCCTTATCTCTCCCGAGGTCGGGTGGTGGAATGTGTTAATTAGGGGTCATTTTTGAAAATAGTTTTGTCAGCTCTGGGTTGGGAAATACCCGGAGA
>NW_015285545.1:0-323 GCF_001447785.1 Gekko japonicus | reverse complement strand
AGAAAGGGAAGATAACAAGGCTCTTAAAAACTCAGATCAGTTGTTTAATACATGTTCAAATTTGGAAATACTATGCAGGGGGGCAGCATTGTCTACATGAAAGAAAAGGAACCACTAGCAATTCAAACACTCCTTAGAATAAACTCTGAGAAAGACAGACAAATTGCATTTTTTAAAGACACATACAATGGTGATCATGTGTTGAGGTACCTTGGGAGAACAATATATAAAGCAAAGGCAGTGAGAAGGAGAAAAGGGATGTTAAATTTAGGTTCAATTACCAGGCAGTAACATTCAGTCAGTCAATCTTTATTACAGCCCAC
>NW_015285544.1:0-323 GCF_001447785.1 Gekko japonicus | reverse complement strand
TGTGGATTTGTGTGCATGACATTTAAACACCAAGCTAGAGGCTAACTAAAGACACATAGCACAGCTGCATACACAAGCACCCGATAATAAACACTGATACAAAGCATCCAAATATTTAATTTCTATGTTTATTTGAGCTAGTCAGCTTATTCAGAAAGGCCACACGTTACCACAGTCCCGGGACTCTACCACTTTAGAATGTAGGTGGAGTGCCAAGTTTGTCTCCTCCCATGTAAAATATATACAGACACATAGTGTAGATAGAAAACTAATACACCTGAGACAAACAGAAGGCTACCCTCCAAAAGTTTTTCTGGACATAC
>NW_015285543.1:0-323 GCF_001447785.1 Gekko japonicus | reverse complement strand
GAGGGACCTCAGCAGGTTGTAATGCCATACGATCCACCTTCCAAAGATTCTCCAGAGGAACCAGTCTCAATTGTCTGGAGATCAGTTGTAATTCTAAAAGATCTCCAGGCCCCCATCCAGAAGTTGGCAATCCTAATCACAGAGAAAGCATTCCAAAAGCAACACTGAAGAAGCTCTGTCGCCCGTTACCAATGCAGGCTGGGTCACGAACAGCAGGGTTCTGCAAAGGGATCTAAACTGACAGGCTGGACAATAAGCAAGGACTGGAGGTGGTCCTTCAAGCCATTTACTTCCTTAAAGAATCAACCCTTTGAATGGTGCCC
>NW_015285542.1:0-323 GCF_001447785.1 Gekko japonicus | reverse complement strand
CCGGAAAATCTACAGCAACTAATTTAAAATTTTGTTCCCCCAACTTCTGTCCAGCTGTGAGAAAAGTGAGCTGTGCCAGAGAAACTCATCAAAGCCAACGTTAAAAAACTATTGTCTAGTTTGAACCTGAGGTTGCTACAGTTCTACAGAAAAATAGCTTTTGGATTGTTTTGTTTGTTCTAGGCAAGGGGATGCCTGCAGGTGGGGTATTTTTGATTATATTTATGCCATTTTACCAGTGGGGTGCTCCAGAGTTCTGTCCCCTCCCCTTGCCTTCCTCTCTGCCCTTCCTTTCACTAGGGTTGCCAACCTCCAGGTGAGGC
>NW_015285541.1:0-323 GCF_001447785.1 Gekko japonicus | reverse complement strand
CCCCCAGGCCTTATGTTAGACACCCCTGTGTTAAGGCCTCTGTGCTTTTCAGGGGAAACTGGAGTGGAAGATTGGTAGGTTGTTGTAGTCACTTTGCTGGTCTCCATCTCTGAAACCAAGATGGAGTCTCTTGTTGTCTCCTCCCTTGAGACAGCCCCCAGACTTTGAAACCTGCACCCCTGAAACCACTGGCCCACCACCACAGAGACTCACAGTTTTATCAACAAAACCAGTCTGGAGGACTACAAAAGCAGTTTGCATTTGTTCCCACAGGATGCTTTGTTCCCACAGTGCTTTGCTGTGTAGTTCAGGGACAGAACGGG
>NW_015285540.1:0-323 GCF_001447785.1 Gekko japonicus | reverse complement strand
AAAGTCCTATTACAAGACAGTAAAAGTTTGTGCCCTGAACCTAAACTTTACATAGGTGAAGAGGGGGGAACGGAAATGTTAACTAGAAGATTGAGTTTGTACTCAAGCATTCATTTTTTTAAAAAACAGTGGTGTAACGATGGTCTCTTATCCCTCCCAAAATTTCACTGCTGAAACCAGGGTTGCCAACATCCAGAGGGTAGTTTCCCTGGAGAAAGTGACTAATTTGATGGATAGACTGCATGGCACTATACCCTCCTGAGGTCTCTCTCGTCCCCAAACCCTGCCCTTTCAAGGCTCCACCAACAAAATCTCCAGGAATT
>NW_015285539.1:0-323 GCF_001447785.1 Gekko japonicus | reverse complement strand
GCAGAAAAAGCATTTGATAATGTGTCTTGGCCATTTTTAATGAAGGTATTACAAATAAGGGATTGTGGAGTAAAATTTCTAAATTGCATGCAAAGCATCTATACTAACCAACATGCCAGAATTTTAGTAACTGGCTCCCTAACGGGGAAAAAGATGATATAACAAAAGGAACTAGATAAGGTTGTCCCTTATCACCATTATCTTGGCAATGGAAATATTGACCAGAAAAATTAGACAAGATATTAGAATTACTGGATTAAAAGAAGACAAAGAAGAATATAAGATTTAAAGCTGTGCAGATGATGTCATTCTAACAGTAACAA
>NW_015285538.1:0-323 GCF_001447785.1 Gekko japonicus | reverse complement strand
ACAAAATAAATATGCCTACTTCTTCAAGAAAAAGGAATTTTGAAGTCAGAAACCTGATTTAAAGCAATATTTTCTTAACCAATTAAATCACTTTGATTTAAAGCCACCCCATCTTGATGGTACCTGATTAATCTGAAGGCAGTTTCAGACCACTGGTCCATCTAGGCCAGTATTGCCTATTCTGACAGGTAACAGCTCTCCTTTCAGGCGCAGATGTTTTCCAGGACTGTTACCTAACACTGAACCTTCTCAGCCACTCTTCCGCTCAGCTATGGCTCCTCCCTATACCGGGCAATATACAGTGCCTTCTTTAGACAGTTATG
>NW_015285537.1:0-323 GCF_001447785.1 Gekko japonicus | reverse complement strand
GGTGGCAGGCTAGTAAATAATAAATCTAATGAGGGAACATTCTAAGACTTCAGCAGAAGAACATCCTTGTATGAATTCTGCCATTATCCTCAACTCCATTTGCCTTTGGCACGTAGTTAGTTCATTTCCATGTCTCTGGCTTGAAAGATGCCATTTAACAGAAGAACTGGAAGGAGGGACTCCAGCCTTGCCCAGTGATGGAGCATTTGCTTTGTATGCAGTAGGTCCCATCCCTGACATTTCCACGCAAAACACTAAGGTAATATGTTATGTGAAGGACCATGAGCTGAGAGCCTAGGGCTGGGGTGTCAAACATGCAGCCC
>NW_015285536.1:0-323 GCF_001447785.1 Gekko japonicus | reverse complement strand
GGGGGGGGGAAGTCTCACTTGACACACATCTAAGATCTTCCTCACAAGTCCTGCTTTCCGTGCCCCCATCCTTAGGTGCGAGGCAGGTAGTGACCAGAAAGCCAAACTACGCTTTACAGCAGACATGAATCTAACCTGTGGCCACCAATACCTTTTTGAGGAGAATTAAAGGTTTATGTATTGCTGTGAAGGCTCAATCACGATTGGGTCTGCAATGCAACAGCAAAAAGCTATCTCGTTTCCCTCCTCCGCACCTTTTAAAGTGCCCAAACAGCCTCCCATGGCCCTTGCAGCAATTTTTAAACAGCTATATTTTCTTATAA
>NW_015285535.1:0-323 GCF_001447785.1 Gekko japonicus | reverse complement strand
TACTACACCAAACTGGCTCTCAATACCAAACTGATTAGAGCTTCACACTATAATTACTGGGAGTTACGGAGTCTTGCATTGACATCCTAAACATAGTCACGCCCTTCTAAGCCCATTGTCTCCTAAGAGAAGTCTTCTGTTTAGGATTACACCTTTGGTTTCATGCATGCTGTAGAGGGCATGCAAGCAAGAGTAGGAGATACATAACACAGGCTTCATGGAAACTATAAGACCGTGGGTTGGATCCAGACCACATTTTTCACTGGCAGGATGGCTCTTTCCTGCTACCCCCTCCCACTGCAGCACACTGAACTTCATGAAAC
>NW_015285534.1:0-323 GCF_001447785.1 Gekko japonicus | reverse complement strand
TAACACAGTTCAGATGTTAAGACAGTGGTCTTAGTGATGTACTAGATAACCACATATTTTTCCACGGGCCATAGTCCCCCCATCTGCCCCAGACAGAATGAGATGGACTGCAAGGCAATACAGTTCCAGAGGACTCACCTATTTAGTGCAGCAGCCAGCATACATGCTAAGAGCACTATATTAAGGGTGAGGGCCCCTAACCAAGCCCTGAAGCAGACCTGACGGGGAGAACTTAATGTAAATGTACATTGTTTGCTCAGATAGCTTTGGTGATTTTTTTGTGCACCTTTTTCTCTTTAATCACTAATAAATATATTAGGGAA
>NW_015285533.1:0-323 GCF_001447785.1 Gekko japonicus | reverse complement strand
GGGGGGTATACCAGGAGGCACAATAGTGGGATGGAATGCTCCTACATGGGGACACTATAAATATGCATTATCTGCTCTTGCAGATGTGGCTCAGCTGGGGTAGTTTAGAGAACATTCTTGTCAATTCCATAAAAGAAAGTCACTGAACATGCAAACCACTGCACAATTAAGCTGTCTACATCTGTGATATACAATGACACAGATCTGTATTAGACTGCTTTCAGTGGTATCTCTGCTTCTGAACAGGGAATACTCATGATGCACAGTTAAGGTAACTGCAGAAAATAGCATGCATGTGTGACACAGCCATGATTCAGATTTGT
>NW_015285532.1:0-323 GCF_001447785.1 Gekko japonicus | reverse complement strand
TGTTAAGCTTCTATGGCGGAGTGAGGATTCAAACCCATTTGTTCCAGTTCCTAGTCTGACACTGTAACCACTCTGGTATGCTGGGTCCTGGCCATGACATCACAGCCACAACATCTCTTGTGTTCCTGAGGCTCACCAATCGAACAGGTTCAAACTAAATCTATTTAATTAGACCGGTACAAGTAGGGATCCCACAAGGACTGGCAGGGAACATCTCATTACAACCTGTATCCCTTCCCTGCACTATTTCCTCTCTCTCTTTTCCTGAAATCTTCCATATCATCTTCCTTTTTGCCTGCTTCCTTCTCTCCTTCCCAATTACT
>NW_015285531.1:0-323 GCF_001447785.1 Gekko japonicus | reverse complement strand
CCATCAGGAGGTCCACCAGCATGGCCGGATAGGACATTTTGAAGGACCTGGATTCACAGGGTCAATACAGAAGTAACATGATGGCACTTAACAGACATGTGCAGACTGACATCCAGCAACAACATCCAAGGTTGCTATTCATAGGCAGGCCATAGCCAACCAGCTCTGTCCGTCTCTTGCCTTGCAAACCTACAGGGTCACCTGATGTTGGCTGTGTCTTAGTGGCACTTTCCACGACCTCCACCATGGAGAAGTATTGGGTCATGTGAGGCTTCTCCTACCATCTGAAGAAGTATAGTTGAGTCACAGCTTTATCTTGTGGA
>NW_015285530.1:0-323 GCF_001447785.1 Gekko japonicus | reverse complement strand
TTTTTTTTAGTAAATGAAAGTTTAATTGCACAATCGTTCTTCAAAATAATGTCTTGAGCTTTCAGTGCAAGCTTACTGAAAATAATAAAACCTGTTCTTTGCATGAACAATGTGCCTTCTTAATTTTAGATGTTAGAATGCATTTATGTGTCATTCATTGGCTAATGCCATCGCATGCTACATTGGAAAGAGAGGCATAAATGGATGTGGGATTCACAGCAGAGCGGCCTATTCCCACTGCTTAGAGCAGGGACCCCCAACTGTCCTTGAGTCTGAGGGCACCTTAGGTATTCCGACACAGGGTGTTGGGTGCAAGCACAAAA
>NW_015285529.1:0-323 GCF_001447785.1 Gekko japonicus | reverse complement strand
TCTCTTCTTCTTCTGAGCTTCCTGGCCTGCCAGGCAGTCTTGCTTCCATCCCCCTTTCTTGCTGTGCAGAACCTTTTCTCTCAGGCTGTGTGTGAGACTTCTCTCTGTCTAGTAAAGGCAACACTCTGTGCCATCCTCTGCCATAGGTGCCTCGGTTGCTGCAGTGGGCACTTCCCCGTGGATTAAAGAAGAGGTGGAGGAGGTGTGCTTTGACCCGGGGGCCTGCAGCGAAAGAGCTCTCCACTGCAGTTCTTCCCTGGGTGAGTCTTGCCTTTGGCCTCCCTCAGTTCCAGGGTTATGCTTGTCCTTGCGAAGAACCTGTG
>NW_015285528.1:0-323 GCF_001447785.1 Gekko japonicus | reverse complement strand
GTACCCTCCCACCATCACCCTACCTTCTGCGACCTCCGAAAACATGGCAGGAGCCCCTGGGATGAGGCCTGGGGCTGCGGCTGGCTGACGTTCAGCAGCCAAGTGTGGGCCTCGTCACTGGCCGATGATGTCATTCCCTGGAGCCAGGGCATCAACAGCGATGCCGGGGAGAACCAGGCCTCAGAGGCTGCTGGGCTAGCCAGCAAGCGCAGAGGAAGCTGGCAGAGGCCCAACAGGGACCAGGCCGGAGCAAGGCAGGAGGAGAGCTGAGCCACACGGGCGCTTGGGAGGGCAGAGAAGGATGGCCTGGCTAGAGTAGGCTT
>NW_015285527.1:0-323 GCF_001447785.1 Gekko japonicus | reverse complement strand
GCATGGGTCACTGTAGTTAAGTCCTGGGGAGAGAGATAGGATCTCAGCAACATAATCTGCCTAAGATGGAAAAAATGCAGACTTGGCAACTGTGGTAACCTGGGCCCCCATGGAAAGAGAGACTTCCAGTGTTACTTCCTGGCTTCTCTCTTTCTGGGCTGGCACCAAGAGCTGGGAGCCTGACTCTGGTAAAGGACCTCCATCTTCCTTGGATTGAGCTTCAGCCGGCTTTGCTGTAACCATCCAGACACAACCTCCAAAACCTTGGTCAGATTACCAGGGGTGGAGGACAGTTGGCCATCCAGTAACAGATAGAACTGGGT
>NW_015285526.1:0-323 GCF_001447785.1 Gekko japonicus | reverse complement strand
AAAAAAATCAAAAATCAAAACTGTGCCTCCTGAAAACTGGCTTGTGTTTATCTCATCTGTGGTCAGGGAGAACTGCTGAAGCTGAAGGCTATCACCAAGGTGACAGGATACCTACTTGGAGGCACCCCCATGCAATGACAACCCCTCTTAGTTGCAGACTGGAAAGCAACTGACAGTGTGGGTGAAACTACACACTACGATTTTCAGTGAGTTTGCTTGCTTCCTTCAGCCTTCACACCAAGACCCTGTAACGGGTCCCCAACTCGAGAAAATGGCACACAGGCCAATTTCTGCAAACAGATCTGGCCCCATGCTGTTACCGC
>NW_015285525.1:0-323 GCF_001447785.1 Gekko japonicus | reverse complement strand
CGTGTACATAGTCTTGCAGCCATCTAGGTTATCCTTGCTAATTTTCCTATATAAAGGTAATCTCCTCTACTAGGTTAAGAAGAGAATAGCCATCTAGCGTTTCAGTTGTCTCCTAAAAATCTCAATGAGCCCCATAGCTCTAACTGGAACTGAGACTCTTCCAGGTGGGAAATAGTGTAAAAAATATCTGCTAATTTTTAAAAGTCCAAAATGCAGGGACCTGTAAGTCTCTCAGATCTAATTAAGTGAGAGGAACTTATTGAATGAGTTTTAGTAAATAAAGGCATTTTACTTTTAATGAACTCAGATTGTGATCAAAGCTT
>NW_015285524.1:0-323 GCF_001447785.1 Gekko japonicus | reverse complement strand
TTCCTGCCCCAAAATAGCCCTGACTACATTTGTGATCTGGGCCTGGGCAAATTGTCATTGTCTTCGTTTGACAATGGATCGTGGAGACTCCGTTCAAAGTACATTGGAAAGAGATGTGTGAGATGTTCTGTGGAAGGCCTTTTTTTTGTTAAAGAGGAGGATTTTGAGTAATGGCTAGATGGGAAAGAACAAAGCTGCTTGAAGGAGGAAAGATGGGGGGAAATACAAAGCTGCTCTTTGCAAATAGTTACAGGATTGGGCTTGTTTTTTCGCATCCTATTTCCAGTAAAAATGATATAAAATAGATACCTAAAGGTGAACTA
>NW_015285523.1:0-323 GCF_001447785.1 Gekko japonicus | reverse complement strand
GTAAAGGACAATAAGTACTAATGAAAATGGGTGAGCTGAGCATAGTGTTTCTTGACTTCCATTGAGTTGTGTTCTCCTGTCCTCTGTTAATTTTCTTCTACAGACCTAAATAGCTACAATTTATGCTGAGGAACAAGATGGGGTTCTACAGTCAACCCACATGCTGCACTCCAATCCATTCTCCACTACAAACTGCCCCTTGGCATTGCAGAGTAAAGGAGCAGGAGAAAGATGAGTAACCATTTCTTTGACAAATAAGTGAAGTGGCTTGGGAGTAAAGCTGACACAGGAGAGGTATACAACCTGTTCTAAATATGATTATA
>NW_015285522.1:0-323 GCF_001447785.1 Gekko japonicus | reverse complement strand
TCTGAAGGCAGGGCCACAGAGAGCAGGGCATCATGCTCTGGATCCCTAGACAATTTCTCACAGTGGTTTAGAGTAGATGTTAAACAGCATGAGAAGCAAGATGGTTCCTTAAGGGACTCCCCAGCATAAATGCCACTAGGCTGAGGAGCACTCCCCCATCACCACCTTCTGGAATTGGTCAGCCAAGTCAGAGTGAAACCAGCAGAGCATGGTGCCCCCACTTCCAATTCACCCAGCCTCACTGGAAGAATACCATGGTTAATTGTGTTGAAAGCTGCTGAGAGATCTGTGACGATCAACAAGCATGTACTCCCCCTCCCCTG
>NW_015285521.1:0-323 GCF_001447785.1 Gekko japonicus | reverse complement strand
GATCAAATTGCATGACTGATCACAGTGTCTGACTACCTACCAGTTGTAAGGACCGATGTTGCACACTGCCTATTCCTTTCTTTTTAAAAGGAACACCAGGTTAGACTTACCTTGGGAAACCAAAGGTAAGAACATATAAAGAATTCTACTGCCTCAGAACAGCTTTCCATCTAGCCTAGCATCATGCTTCCCATAGTGGCCAAGTAATGTACTGAAAGGTCCACAAGTAGTAGCATAGAGGACCAAGCCTGCCCCTGTTGTTGACCCCAGCAGTTAAGAGATATACTGTTCCTGAAAATGGAGGTTCCATTTAGGCACCATGG
>NW_015285520.1:0-323 GCF_001447785.1 Gekko japonicus | reverse complement strand
TGAGCCGGGCATCTCCAGTAGTGCAACCTTAATTAGCAGGGCTATTCTTAAGGAGGTTGTTGAAATAAAGCCGCACAAACTGGGTGGCATCCAGTGGAGGGCACTGCTGCTCTTTGCCAGTCCGGTTTAATGGGAGGGGGCTTGAACACTGGGGTTGCATAGTACAGTGTGTAGGATTGGTTTCTGGGCTTGACAGTTCGCTCTTTCCGTACCCCAAGGCATCATACAGTTTTGCCGCTGCGTGGACTCTCCGATGCGATGTTAGATTAGTCCTCTGGTTAAAGCGCTTTCCAGACTCCAGGCATTTATATGGCTTCTCCCCC
>NW_015285519.1:0-323 GCF_001447785.1 Gekko japonicus | reverse complement strand
ACGTTGGTGCCTCTTTGTATGTACTGTTCGAGCAGGTGGCTGACAGCCTTCATTCTGAATTCATCTTTCATAAACAGGTTTCACTATCACTGTTTTAATACTTGCGTTCTTTGCCTACTTTGAAGTAGCATAATGAAATCGCAACGATGTTAGAATAATTTTTGTTTATAAATGTTAATATGCGATATAGGCTATCAAACTCCTGAAGCTCCATAAATCAGGAATGTTCAACTTAAATGTCATTATCATAAACAGGTCAGTTCCGTCTGGACTTGCCACCATCATCCTTCTCAGGCACTGTGTTCACTTTCCTGAACTTTACA
>NW_015285518.1:0-323 GCF_001447785.1 Gekko japonicus | reverse complement strand
TCTTTATATTCCCATTCATACTACAATAGCAGCATAGGAGCCACTGCTCTGGCAACAGCAGAAGCTGCGGGTCACGTGGGACAGACTGACAATATAGCTCCTCCTTCCTGTGCTGCCATTGCTTGAACTCCTGAGAAGGGCAGCGACGGGCACTGGAAGGAGCTCCACCACCCGCAAGCTTCTCCCATTTGCTCTGGAGCTTTCTGATGCTACCGCTGGTGTAAGGAAAAGCCACACAGGGGTGGATGAAAGGCTAGCCATGGTTATTTCTGCCTCATGGTAAATTATGAGCCATAGCAACCAAAGGGAACCTCCACATCCAG
>NW_015285517.1:0-323 GCF_001447785.1 Gekko japonicus | reverse complement strand
CTATCTGCTGCTGCACCATTGCTGTCACGTTCTCCTGGTCGAGCGTTGAGCCCGCAATTTCTGCTTGCCGGCTGGGCTTCTCAGCCGCTTGCTGGTTCTGGGCGGGTCCAGAACCCTTTTCGTAGCTGAGCCCCAAAGGGAACTTGCTCAAGGAATCCTGCAAGGAAAGACACACTTGAGGGCATCAGTCGAAGGAGGATGAAATCGGGGACAGTTATACCCACGCGCAGGAATGTGCATGGAGCGGCATGGCACATTCTAGAACAGGAGCACACACACTAACAGTTACTATTTGGGTTACCAGCCTCCAGGTGGGTCCTGGA
>NW_015285516.1:0-323 GCF_001447785.1 Gekko japonicus | reverse complement strand
CTTGGAAATCAGAATGACTGGAGAGCATGTGCAAATGCACACATGGTGGTGAGAAGAATGGCAAAGCAAGCATTGCTGCATGGCCCAGGTCTTTAAATGACACTCTAAGTGGGTCTGAACTAAACATGACCAATTCTACCTTTAACTAGACTCAATGATGTGCAAGCCTCTTTCTCAGCGAATGTTATCAATTGTGCAGAGTTAGGAAAAGACAAACAGAAAGCATATTGCCGTTCTTCACAGCTGAGATTCTCTCTAGCCCAGCATGAGAAAGCAACTTTACAATTACTAGTTGAGATGCTTCTTCCTAAGTGATCCGCATA
>NW_015285515.1:0-323 GCF_001447785.1 Gekko japonicus | reverse complement strand
AAACTTCCAAGAATCCTGTCCACATCCTCTGACTGGATGAGTTGAAAGGTATCCCACATAACTGGACAAATCAACACCCTGGGATGCATGTCATCCTTGTTCCATATTTGGATGCATGTCATCCATACTCTGCTCATCTAATCAACTATGTATGACAACTGGGATAAGGGAGCATTGTCTCAGCTACCTGGGCACTGGGGACATGTCCCCTCTTCCTCCTGACACTTGGCTCCTTTTGATCAGCTTTATATCTCTTCATGTAAAATTATGAAAGAAATTGCCAAAAGGGGTATGTGTTTCATGGGAAGCAAAAATGACTTGAA
>NW_015285514.1:0-323 GCF_001447785.1 Gekko japonicus | reverse complement strand
TAAATACATTAACACATATGCAAGTTGAATCCAGTGTGTCCATCCTTTTCCCAACAGGACATAGTCACACATGAGTTGTAGGTTCTCTTCAGTTCCTTCATGTGCATTGCCTGATTTGGATCTGGACCGCAGCGTGCATAAAGAAAAGGCTTCAGCCTCCCCTCCATTTTCCCAATCTGGAATAATCCTGGGGATGCCTTTTGTGGAAACCTGTGCGTTCCCTGGGATACATGTGGGTTTTCCAACTGGCAAAATAACATCTCCCCTGCAGAACTGTTGCAGTCTGGGATAATGGCATGTATGTGGAGAGAGACTGAAGGCCA
>NW_015285513.1:0-323 GCF_001447785.1 Gekko japonicus | reverse complement strand
CTACGTTGGGCTGTCCTTGAAGACAACCCAGGAAATGCAGCAGCCTGATTATGGTCAGAGGCTACATGATGTGAACAATTTGCACCCATCTTAAAAGAGCAACACTGGCTGCAATTTTGAGTCCAACTCCAATTCAAGGTGCCGGCTATAACCTTTAAATCCTTCATAGCCTAGGACCCACTGAGATACGGGAAAGTCTGTTCCCGTATGTCCCTATGCATCAGCTTTGGCCTTCAGCTGCTGCCTACTAACTGTTCCTGAGGGTGGCCAGTCAAGCACTGACAACCATCAGGGGACTCTGTCAGATGGGAGCAATACAATCA
>NW_015285512.1:0-323 GCF_001447785.1 Gekko japonicus | reverse complement strand
TGAAAGTCCTGCTTTCCTTCCAGCTGCAACGCTTGGCAGAAGGGTGGCTTTTTGGTCCTTGGACGTATTTTGTTTCTAACCTCAGTTATTGTGTGGAGCTTCATTCTCAAGCTTTGAGCTTCTGTTAAAGATTGGCATTGCTGAAAACAGAAGCGGGGGGAGAGAAAGCAGCATTTGAGCAACTGTTTGGGACACTGTAGTGGCTCTTGCTGTTGTGCTAAAGTTTTCAGAGGGGAGAGACAATAATTTTGTGGCATGATACATAGGATTATATGTTTCTAAGCCCTCTGAACCGTGATTGTGAGAAAACCAGCAAGTTCCTG
>NW_015285511.1:0-323 GCF_001447785.1 Gekko japonicus | reverse complement strand
TTTAGCTTCTAGGGAGAGTTCAGTCTTGGTTGATCTAGAACCCATTTATTTGTCTCTTTGGCGGTCCACAGTATACGTAAAACTCTCCTCCAATACCACATTTTTGTGTACTGGATGGTCCTATGCAGCCCAAATCTTGCAAGCAAATCTTAAAAGTTTATTATCCAGCTGGAGACTGCCTCAGGGTGAGACATTTCACCACTGAGCCACACGGTGGTAGCAAAGGATTTTGACTAAAAGTAGGCCTCAGTCATTCCTCCTCTTGTATTCTTGGGCGGCCTCCCCTTCATCTACATGAAGCTCCTTCAGTGGATCTCCCCAGT
>NW_015285510.1:0-323 GCF_001447785.1 Gekko japonicus | reverse complement strand
AAACCCTACAGGGTCGCCCTAAGTCAGCTTCAGCTTGGCAACCTAACTGCGGTCTGAAGTGGTACAATCCAGCAAGAGCTAAGCCACACGATTCTCCTACCCATGTCAGCTCAGCTTTCTAGGCCGTGCAACAAACACCGCGATGCTGGAACAAGCTGCTCTGGGCCATGAGAACACACACAGGGAGAGCACTCACCTGCAATATCACCTTGGTATCCTGCGGCACGATCGTGATGATCCGGGATCCTCTTTCAATCTTGCGCAGGGTCTCGTTGTCGGGGATGGAGGCATTGCCCAAAGCCGCTTGCAGAGCTGAAGATGCC
>NW_015285509.1:0-323 GCF_001447785.1 Gekko japonicus | reverse complement strand
AGACTTTGGTGATCTGTTCAGGTATCAGCCACACACTTCCGAAGCTTGCTTGCTTAGTCTTAGGGACTAGAAACTTGATATTTTAATTTTTTTATTTTACCAAGAAAACCCCTAGAGATATTCAAGATGCTGAATTCTGTACTGAAGACTCATTTCTCGATTTGATTAGCATAAAACTGTCACAGGCCTCCCAACTGAATGTGGTCATGCTCAGGGCAACTCTTCCCCATTCTGTATTATGTTCCTGACCCATATAGGGTTTATTTTGAATGGGATCCAGAGGTAAAAGCTTGTGTGTTATTGACAGTGGTGGTCTTTTCCCT
>NW_015285508.1:0-323 GCF_001447785.1 Gekko japonicus | reverse complement strand
TATTTACAGCTCAAGGAGCCAGTTAGTTTCCTTGTATTCTCATTAAACTGCTAATTCTGGCCTGGTGCCTTAATATGAGCAACACATCACTCAACTCAGGTACAAGCTGACTGCCTATCCCAGACCACCTTCACTGACTGACTGGTTCCATGCTTGCTTTCAGACAACATCAAAACACATTCATATATACAGGTTAGCACACAACTGTTAATCGCCTCTGTCATGCCAAGAGTAGCCTTAATACTCTAAATTAGACCCAAATATTTTCTTTATTTTTATTCACTATACTTATTTTCTGCCTTTCTCACTAAGACTCAAGGTGG
>NW_015285507.1:0-323 GCF_001447785.1 Gekko japonicus | reverse complement strand
TGTTTAGCAAACCAGGAAACCAAGCAATAAGAACGAATAATATACAATAATAAATAGGAGGTTCCTCCTTTATGTTTATGAGTTCTCACATTCATGTCTAAAGACAGGTGAGCATCTATGTCCTTTTTTTCAAACTGCAGGCAAAGGGAAAAGAACCCCACGCCTTCTCATGCCGTACCTTGCAGCATTCCCTGCCCTGCTCTGATACGAGAAGTGAGTATGGCTGGAATGAGACAGTGGAATGCTTTGGGCACAATGAGCATGAGAGTGTTTCAATCCACTTATCTATTTCTTTTATTTTTGCTCAGAAATAGACACACGTT
>NW_015285506.1:0-323 GCF_001447785.1 Gekko japonicus | reverse complement strand
AGCTCAGGAGTCTCGGCCACCTTCATGGCGACATCTTCCTTACAGCTTCACCCTGACAAGAGGAAGAAAAAGGCCTCACCCGTCCAGTTACAGCCTCGCCTGCCGCCGAGCACGGCCGGGCCTGCGGGGCCCCGGGACCGAGGAACGGCGGAGGGGGGGACGAGGGAGCCCCGCAGGACCAGGCCGGCCCGGCGTTGACCCCGGCCTAAACGGGCTCGGAGCAGAAGTGCCGCCCAAGGGAACCCTCCCTCGGGCCGCCTCAGTACGACTGCCGACGCCTCAATACTACCGCAGCCCCGTAATGGCGACGAGTCGCCGACAGC
>NW_015285505.1:0-323 GCF_001447785.1 Gekko japonicus | reverse complement strand
TCTTATAGTCCTGTGTTATTGAATGTGCATTGCAAAAGCCCCGACCTAGCTTCTTGACTGGTGTCGTTCTCAAAAGACCACACACCTTCCATCAGCAGCCTTAAGCACTCTCTTTTTTTCTAATGGATGCTTTTAGCTCTGTGGCGTTCTGAGTGCAGCAAAGATATCATAGTGCTGGGAAAGGATCCATCAAGCAGCAATCAAAACAATCAAAGGTTGAGAGCACTGTCCCTCTGAGGAAAGGTTAAAACAGTTTGGGAATTTTTATGTACGGGGTGGGGAGAGGATGAAAGGGTCATGGGTTCTCAAACTATGACAGAGAG
>NW_015285504.1:0-323 GCF_001447785.1 Gekko japonicus | reverse complement strand
GATCTGATGAGACTGGGCTTGCTTGGGCTCTCCAGATCAGGGTAGATAGCTTGATTTTTCTGAGCCTCCTCTTTTCTGTCAAATAAATGCAGCGATACTTTCTCTCTTCTCCTGGAGAAGAACTTTAAAAGCAATTCCTAGGAAAGTCACCGTATTTAGTAGTCTTGTTTATTATCCATTTGTTTTTCAGTTCACATCCCACCTTGTGGCTTAGACAGGCCAAATTAGCCCTCTTCAGATACAAGCATGTGTTCTGTAAGCCTTTAAAGTAATGTGAGAGGCCTCCTTTGATGTAACCAGTAAAAATCAGAAAAATGGTTTCT
>NW_015285503.1:0-323 GCF_001447785.1 Gekko japonicus | reverse complement strand
AGGTATTAGGATAAGTGAACACACACAGAAGAGGAAAATCAATCTCACTCCATAGATAATGGGCTCGTGCAGATGGTCACCGAACACCAGGGGCTCAGTAACAGACTTTTTGCTTGAATATAGCAGCGTGGTCCCTCAGGAAAAACGAACAAAAGAGATTGTTATTTTGTTTGCATAAGACACTGGCCCTTCTTGTTTCAACATTTCTAGGTTGGCCTGCTCACTTTGTATTTCTTGCACATTTAAAATATTTGTTTAGTACACCCTTAAAGGTGCCTTGAAAGGTGGCACATTAAGAAGACGAAGAAGAGATTGGATTCATA
>NW_015285502.1:0-323 GCF_001447785.1 Gekko japonicus | reverse complement strand
TTATCCTGTTTTCAACCATTTACTTATATTAGCTTCTAAGTATTTAACTTTATAATAGTGTTAGGTGAATAGAAAATAATAGAAATAGAAATACTAAGAAAATTAAATTTCCGTGTGTGTGTATTATACACATATTATAATACGTGTTTGTGACAAATTGTACAAGTCTGGATTATGGTAGATATAAAGCCTCATCTCATCTGTGGGGGCCTACCTTCTTCTTGAGCTAGAATTCCACCCCTGGGTCCAAGGATGTACATACTGTGACTGAGAGTAAGGCTGTCAAACTCCAGGTGAGCAGTAGATCTAGAACAGATAAAAGG
>NW_015285501.1:0-323 GCF_001447785.1 Gekko japonicus | reverse complement strand
ATATAGCAGTAGGACTATATTATAATGCAAACAGATGAAGATAAATTTAGCCAAACATAGGTTAGGGCCCATTTTAAGCCTTATTTTTTTCATGTTGATCATGCCACAGCCTTCTTTTCTCCATGCAGGGCTGTCTTGCAAAGTGATTTCCAATGGTAAGGGTTTCATACTGGGCCCCAGAAAGATCTACCTGAATCCTCAGCATCATGCTGTAAGTAATTTGCTAAACACATTGTAGTTAAAACTGGATGCATTTGGTTCAATTTGGATGAACACACATACACACACATACATACATGAAGCTGCCTTACAGTGAATCAGAC
>NW_015285500.1:0-323 GCF_001447785.1 Gekko japonicus | reverse complement strand
GATCACTAGGTGGAGCTAAAACCCTTCCGTACAAGTATGAGCATCTTTTTTCCCTAAACACCTAAAGAGAAGTAAACCCCACTGGATATGGGGCTTGTTGTGACCAGGTACTGCTTTCATTTGTGGTGTGAGACTCGTTTTAGATGCCGGTGGTCTGTAGCTCCCTCTTCGGGGTAAGGGGCCAGTAAACAAAAAAGGTTATCATGCCAAATGCTTTTCTGGGGGTGAGGAACGTTATGCCAGGGGTCTTGGCTGTGCTTTATATGCACTGCCCCACTCCAGAAACCTATGAAGAGAACACAGAGCTGGAATGAGCAGCACTT
>NW_015285499.1:0-323 GCF_001447785.1 Gekko japonicus | reverse complement strand
CCCCCCCCAACAAATTATAATATTACAAATATATGGCAAAATGTGCATGAAGAATCAATGAAAGATGTACCAAAGATGGGATTGCAACACAAGTCCACCCAGAAGAGTGTGGTTTCATATTGTCGTAATATGGTAACAGCGCTACTGTGTAGCCCTGACCTCTTCAAGATCAATTTTGCTGGTCTCAGCAGTGACACCAAGGCAGTTCACTAAGAAAATGCAGAGGAAGAAGGTATTTCCTTTCATTCCAGCACAAGGCATACCTTACCTTCCAGACATATGGCAAAGATCATGTGTGCTTGGGAGTGCTCCTGGATGCCTCC
>NW_015285498.1:0-323 GCF_001447785.1 Gekko japonicus | reverse complement strand
GGGGGTGTTTGATGAAGTGGACAGTACCACTTCTGGTACAGGTTGAATGTTCCCTCACATAAAAATGGCTCTAACCCAGTCACTTGCCTGCTTTACTAGTCTTCTTTTTGTGAAACATTTTTCTAAAGTTTTCCAACATAGGGGAACATTCAAGCATGTGATGACTTGACTACTGTCACCGTCCACTCTGTCACCTCCACATTCTACTACCTTATTTTGCAACGTGTCTACCAGGTTTACCCAACTGTTTACCCAACAGAAGGGGCCCCTTCACCTTCACTGTGCTGGACAGGATCTCTGGCCCTGCCACCATTACTGTGGTG
>NW_015285497.1:0-323 GCF_001447785.1 Gekko japonicus | reverse complement strand
AGGCTGGAGATGCTGGGGACTGAATCTGGCACCGTCTGCATGAAAAGCCAGTTCTCTCGTATTGAGCTGCAGTCTTGGCCCTTAAAAGAGAGCATTGAGTTATCTAAGCAAGGTATTATTGAGTTTTGCAAGGTGTTCATTATAGCCAGGGAGAAACTTTCTGGAGTTTAAAAATAGCTGTTCTTATCCAGTGTATATATTTCTGATGCTGACAGTTAATAGAAGCCAATACAGTACACGGTTCCCAGGGTTCTAGAAATTTCTGTTGTCTTTGGTGGAGATTCAGTGCAGCAGTCAAGAGTGTCAGACTAGGGCCTGGCATA
>NW_015285496.1:0-323 GCF_001447785.1 Gekko japonicus | reverse complement strand
GGGGCCTTCTGCATGCCAAGCATAGGCTCTTCCTCTGCGTCACGGCTGTTGGGTCCCGTGCCCCTCTGCCTGCTTAGTTTCCCCGCCGGGGAACATCCGGTTCTGTGCAGAGTCATCCTCGGGCAGCTTTTTGTTAACGCTGGGATGGGAGATCTGGGGCAGGGTGACAGCCGGTGGGTTCCTGTTTCTCAGCTACCTGATGGGCAGCCCCGAATCGTCCAGCAGCGAGCAAGAGGAAGACGACAGCGAAGACGAGAGTCCTTCCCGGCACCGGAAACCCCTTCCTCATCGGCAGGTACGCGGCTTCTCAGTTGACAGGAGGG
>NW_015285495.1:0-323 GCF_001447785.1 Gekko japonicus | reverse complement strand
TCAAACTGTAAACCTTCCCCTCAGTTACCGCCGGGTATTCTAAAGGCAACAAGTCTATAGGCTTTGGATTTGTTGCCCTGAGGTAAGATTTGTGCTGCACAAATAGAATATGGAGATCCCTGAGGCAGGATTTTTATATGAGCTACACTGAAGATTTGTTTATTTACAGGTCAGTTTCAAAGAACAGGTCAGCAGCACAGAGCTCCAGGTAGACAGAGCAGACACCTGGCTGAGGCATAGACATTTAAGCTACTTCTGGGTTCGGAGTATGGTTTGGATTCTCTTGAATGCTTTCAGGCACAATCAGGCTTTCACAGACTAGC
>NW_015285494.1:0-323 GCF_001447785.1 Gekko japonicus | reverse complement strand
TTCGAGTGGGAGATTGACCAATAGAAGCGAGGCTAAGGGTGGCACGACTGCGGCACAACTCTTGTGTGAAATCGGTCTGAGTCTGTCAGAAAAGGTGGATTTGTTATAGGCCAAGAAGTAGACAGTAATGCCAACAAAATGGATGCGAAAAAGTAACGCTGAGTGACGTGTGAGATCCCATTTCTAACAACCTGTTGCAATAATTTGGAACTGTTGTGTGACCATATGCACAAGCAGCTCCTTGTACAAGAAGAGTGAGTTATAGTATGGACAAAGGATACAGAAGAGCTGGAATTTTTATTAGTTTAAGTTAAATCCTTTTG
>NW_015285493.1:0-323 GCF_001447785.1 Gekko japonicus | reverse complement strand
TAACCACTACACCAAGCTGGCTCTCTACCCATCTCATGCAGGTCGGTGGGATGCGGAGAGAAGAAGGAAGGGAAAGAAATGGCTTCCTAACCACTACACCAAAGTGGCTTTCAAAGACATCTTAGGCACTCTGCCTACTTTCTATGAACAACTTTGCAGGGGAAGGGCCAAGGCTCAGTGGCAGAGCATCTGCCTGACAAGCAGAATGTCCGAATTCTATCCCCAACATGCCTACTTAAATGAATCAAGTGATGCAAAAGACCCCCACTTGAGAGTCCAGAGAGTCACTGTTGCTAGACAACACTGGCCTTGATGGACCAATG
>NW_015285492.1:0-323 GCF_001447785.1 Gekko japonicus | reverse complement strand
CTGCTCCCCATCATCACAGGATAACTTAACGTGGGGAAAAAGAACTGTCAAAGACACCTTCCTGCTTTGACTCAGCCCGAGCCGAAAACCCTCTTTCCCACGGAAGAATTCAAGGAGGACCGAAAGGAGGCACTTTTCCTTGGGAGGGCGGGTGGGATAATACTGATGAGAAGGGCCTCCCCCTCCCAGCTACTGTGGCTCAGCCGGACTTAGGACCTCTCCCGCCTGCAGACATGGTCTGTCCCAAAGGCCTCTGGGGCTGGCTGCTCCTCGGGACTTACGGCAGAAGGTGTCGTTCCTCCAAGATCCGACACGGACCCCGA
>NW_015285491.1:0-323 GCF_001447785.1 Gekko japonicus | reverse complement strand
ACTTCAAAATAAATAAAAAATATTAACTGGATAATTTTTTTAATTGATTTTGAAATGAATTAACAGGAATGAAAACAAATGCACAAATTCCTTTAATTTCTGTTGTTTCAATGAGAAACAACAGTGCTGTGACTTTTTGTTGTTTTCTGTCCAATTTGGATGAAATTTAAAGGTATTGCACCATTTCCATGAAGAGTAATGCCTTTTAGGGTTGCCAGATCCCTCGGGGGGGGGTTGCCCACTTTAGAGGCCCCCGATCCATTGGCCCGGATCCAGCCGACAGGGGGGACCCCACCCCAAAGTGCCTGGATTGGGCCAATGTG
>NW_015285490.1:0-323 GCF_001447785.1 Gekko japonicus | reverse complement strand
ACACACACACACACACCGTATGCTTGTTTGAATGACCTGGAAATAAATAATTCCGTTGTGCCACATACCATCGGGGCTTCGGTTGGGAATCAGCTTGGGAGCTCAGAGTTTGCCAGGAATCAGTCTTTCAGCAAGGGAACTATGCTCCCATGACAGGCATATTTACATAGGAATTTTAATGAAAATTGAATTGAGAGGTGGGCCTGGAATGAAATTGTTGTCAAGGTCGGCAAGTGCCTACTTAATTCCCCTGAACTCAAATGGGGGACGGACAGACATTCGTATAATGAGCAGAAAGCAATTAATTCTTTACCATCACCTTT
>NW_015285489.1:0-323 GCF_001447785.1 Gekko japonicus | reverse complement strand
TCAGACTGGCTGCCCCCTCCTTCAGCTGTCGCATGGCTCTATTTCTCGGCCCTTTCTAGCCTCCTCTCACCCTTTCCTCTCTAGCCCATTCTTTCCATCCTATTTCTTTGCTGATGGCATCATTGTTTCTCATACAGCACATCCACACTAATAACTTTTTTTAATCTGTGATAGTTTCCCTCTAGGAACTGCATTTCCAGGAGGGCACTCTTATCAGTAAAAAAGCTTCAATTTCCAGGGTGGAAACTCTGATAGTTGAACTAGTATAAAATCTGTTTTAAATTTGTAATGTAGTTATAGTAAGTAAAGGTAAAGGTTCCCTT
>NW_015285488.1:0-323 GCF_001447785.1 Gekko japonicus | reverse complement strand
CCCAATTAATCTTTGTTTTGTCTGCTCTGGGTTATTCCAAAGCTGTTTTCTGCCCATGATCTTTATCTGCTTGGTGGGATATAATATGCAGGAGGAAGGAACAGTGTGACTGAAAATTCTTGTGTTTAATTTGAAATATATAGTTTATGGCAGATCTAGGTACACTGGAATTAAACCTGCATATCCGCCTCTCTAGCTATAAACAAATGTGTGGCCAAATGGTAGCATTTAATACAGATTAAACATTAACCTGCATTCTGATTGGCAAACAGTCCAATTCTATGCATGCTTTACTTAGAAGTAAGTCCTACTTAGTCCAATCA
>NW_015285487.1:0-323 GCF_001447785.1 Gekko japonicus | reverse complement strand
ATTGGAGGCTCCCAACCCCAGTCCCCCCCTGGGCCTTTCTTGCCTTCCTGGGTATGAGTCCCCGGGTCTCTTTGCAGGATCCTGGACCCCAAGGCCCTCCTGCCCTTTGTGGATGGTCAGCCAAGCCAGGCTGTGAAAAAGAGACTTGGCAGCTTATGTAGGCTCAGGAGGGAGGGAAGAGAGGGGACTGAGAGGGATTGGCAGCGAGGAGGCAGGGCTAATTTGGTGGGGGGGCTTTGCCCACAAATGCACTCTTGTGGCTGTGGGCTTGATCACCCATACTTTATTTCATAGATTTTGTTCTATTTTTATCCCAGTATCAT
>NW_015285486.1:0-323 GCF_001447785.1 Gekko japonicus | reverse complement strand
GAAGAAAACAAAACCATTTTCTTGGAATACAGCAGTCTTGTATTTGTCATTGTTTATCTTGATGCAGCTGTAGCCTGAATGTCTGAAAAGAAATAAGAGGAAATTGTAAGATTTAAACCATGATTGTAATGCCATTCCTAGTAAAAACACATATAGTGGTTTTTTTTTCTGATTTAACAAGGAAAGTAAATGCCTATTAAACTGAAGATTTAACAAGGTCTCGTTCCATTCATGTTAGATCAAATCTTGCTTTTATTCAGGAACTTCTAAGCCTTTTAGTGAAGGTAAACTGGTGAGATTGGAGATAACCCTCTTCAAAGGAC
>NW_015285485.1:0-323 GCF_001447785.1 Gekko japonicus | reverse complement strand
TGTCAGGAGGGTGGAACAAGGACAACTATGGCAGTTACAGTGACCCCTGAAACACCTCTGAGTGGTCTGTAAACAAAAGAAATTATTGAATGCTCCGGGTTCCATAATAATTATGTGCATTGTGTATAAGGAAGCAAAGTGCCACCAGGGGTTAATTGCTTACTGCCCCATGCCTCGCTCACTCACCAACTGTGGTGCCACCCAGCTCAGCTGGAGACCACAGCTCTTGAAAATGACATCCATGATTGGTGTAGTGCTACAATGCATTCCAATAGCTGAGGAATGGGCAGGTGATACTGCCTCTGTGTCAGCAGCATCACCTG
>NW_015285484.1:0-323 GCF_001447785.1 Gekko japonicus | reverse complement strand
TAAATTCAAGGAGCATATTTTGGCTTCGGGATGATCTCTTTACAACAAGCATGAAGTGATCGCAAGCAAAGAAATAAAGCTGCTGGTTGTATTATGTCGTGTGAACCAATCTCACATTTCCATCCTGAAAAATGTTTTAGATCCTTCATTTTGGCATGAGCCCTTGGAAAATTAATGAAAGAGAGAAAAAGCACCAGGTCTTCTTCCCCCCGCCCTAAACCCCTAATTATGTAGTAGTGGGAGGAGCACCAAATGGTGCAAGTATTCTCAAAAAATAGGGATAAGGAAGCTACAGCAGTTCTTGAGAGCCAGTTTGGTGTAGT
>NW_015285483.1:0-323 GCF_001447785.1 Gekko japonicus | reverse complement strand
GAAACTCTTCACGCACCAAGTTGTCCACAGTCTCCTTTTGTGAGTGTGATTTCCGGGATGTCCTCTGGTCGGAAAGTCGGGAAGGTCTCTCTGGTTGTCCGCCCAACCACCAGGTTCAGCTCACGGGGCGAACTGTACAACAGAGCCAAAGTCTCCTCGGCCGAGAGAGCCAGGGCGTCGATCCCATTCACCTGCACCACACGGAAAGATCCCGGTGAGATGTCCTTTGGCTGAGCCTTTCACAAGGACCAGATCATTAAGGCGGACTCAACGCAGCTTTCGTCCCCAATTGGTGGAGAGTAGCTGTGACTGGCTCTGGGTGG
>NW_015285482.1:0-323 GCF_001447785.1 Gekko japonicus | reverse complement strand
CCAACTTATGGTGACCTTATGAATGAATGATCTCCAAAGTGTCCTGTTGTTAACAGCCATGCTCAGGACTTTGCAGACTGAGGGCCTTTATGGCTTCCGTGGTTGAATCAATCCATCTCCTGTTGAATCTTTCTCGCTTCTTACTGCCTTCCACTTTCCCTAGCATTATTGTCTTTTCCAAGGACTCTTGTCTTCTCAAACGATCATTTAGGATTCTCTAAACCTGGGGAGGGGAGTCCCAGGTTTGCAGGAAACCTAAAATCGTTCAGTAATCCCCCCAAAAAAATACTAATTGGTGATGCCAAAGCTGCAAAGATCAAACT
>NW_015285481.1:0-323 GCF_001447785.1 Gekko japonicus | reverse complement strand
CACAGCTTAGAGGGAGCATTGTGCATCACCCTGGGCAGATCAGCCTTTTCCAAATACGGGATAACATTCTGTGGTCTACATACAGCCAGAAAACCGCCTTCTTAATCATCACAGTTACTTCCTTTCCATTACACTCTTAGCACTTTCTGTCAAAGAGAATCCCTACACTCTTCACACTATCTGTCAAAGAAAGGTGGACTTCGTGTAATGTGGGAAGCATAAACCCCCTCCAGAACAGACACCTTACCACTTAGCGCCATCTCTGTCTTGTCTGGATTCGATTTCAGTTTATTCTCTCTCTGCCACTTGATCGTCGCAGCTGG
>NW_015285480.1:0-323 GCF_001447785.1 Gekko japonicus | reverse complement strand
CAGGGTCACCATAAATCAGCTGTGACCTGGGGGGAAAAGATAATCAAGGTACACCCACTGCCACCTCCTAGGCCACCACCGTCCAGGTCCAAGCTGACACCTATGTAGCCTCACCAGGCCCAAGGAGGCAATACCAATCACTTCCTGTGCTGCCAATGGCCAAGAGCAAGCCAAGAAGACCCTGAAGTGCAATGGCATCCCTCCCTTATCGACGAATGGAGCAGTGGACGCTCAAAACCTTATACCCTGAAAATCTCATTGGTCTTTGAGAGTTGCCCCTAGATTCGAATCTCTGTCTGCCAGTTTGGTCTAGTGGTTAAGTG
>NW_015285479.1:0-323 GCF_001447785.1 Gekko japonicus | reverse complement strand
TGCATGCTATTTAAACAGGGCTGTTGCCAGAAAAGGTGTCGGCAGGCACCAGGGCGCCCATGGCTACCATACTGGAGACCCCTGCTCTAAAACTATAGGTTGAAACCCCCTGCCATATCAGGTCCTCAGAAAGACCCTGCCAGCCCCCCAGGTACATCAGCCAACAACACAGCTATCCGTCTGCTCTTCTCTCTGTGTGTCTTGCCAGTGTCTGCTGTGCTCCCCCCACCACAGACCCCTCCCATCAGCTGCTTCTTCACAGCTAGGCAGAAAGCTCACTGCTGGCAGCCCCGACTGGGCACTTGAACAAAAACATTTCCCGA
>NW_015285478.1:0-323 GCF_001447785.1 Gekko japonicus | reverse complement strand
CAGCTTCGTGTCATCTGCAAATTTGATGACATTTGATGACACCGAGGACTAGGAAGCAACTGGCAACCCTAAATGTGCTACATGATACTGCAGGTGGAGAACACCATTTCCTTCCTAATGCTCCCCTATGTTCTTCTAAAAAACTCTCTGAAGTTAACAACTTAGATCATTAGGAAGTAAAATGACTCTTCTAAGCTGTCATAAAACAATCTCTTTTTTTTCCTTCAGAACTTGGCTTATTCATGGGCAGATTTCATTCATTCTGTGTTTTAAATTCATCAAGTTGATTGCAATCTCTTTTGATCAAATTTCAAACCACCACC
>NW_015285477.1:0-323 GCF_001447785.1 Gekko japonicus | reverse complement strand
GTGATTCCTAGAGCAGATTGACATCACTTCTTGGTTTTCCCTATAAGTGACATCACGTCATTGCCTGACAGTGATGAGGGATGGGGGAGCTCCTGTCCCTGTCAGGAAAATGGCATCCCTAGATGTTGCCACTTGTCACCCCTTGCTTAAAAATAAACTGGCCATCAAAAATAAACTCGTACATATGAGGTGAAGTCTATGCTTGTGAAACAGTGCCTGCATATGTGGTATCACATACGTAGTAGTAATATTTACACAGAATATTACTTCCAAGACTGGCTTACTTTTAGTGCCATCCTAAACACAGTTGCACCCTTCTAAGC
>NW_015285476.1:0-323 GCF_001447785.1 Gekko japonicus | reverse complement strand
CACCTCTCTCCATCTCTCTCCTGCACGACAACAAGATACACACAATTGCAAACTATACTAAAGGAACATAGTCTTACTGATATATGGCGACTTTTACATCCAGGAGAGAAAGATTATACATATTACTCGACCCGACATAATGTACACACAAGAATTGATCTGATACTACTTTCCCAATCATTAGTACAGCAGGCAACCAATGCGGACATTGAGCCATTCAGATGGTCAGACCATGATTGGCTGGAATGCACTGTTAGACACTTCATAGAAAACAAGACTCATAGACACTGGAATTTGAACACTTCTTTATTGAAAGACCCGCT
>NW_015285475.1:0-323 GCF_001447785.1 Gekko japonicus | reverse complement strand
TGCCAGGCAAACAGGTATCTTAACATTTGATTCAGTGAACTTTGAAGTCTTCCTCCAGCCTAAGAAGCATTCTTCTGATAGAAGCATTTTTAGAGCCAATTGAAAGACGTCTTCTTAGGCTGGAAGAAGACTTCAGGACACAAGACGGTATATGTGTGTTGTCAGCTTGATCACTCCAAATAGCTAACTGGCATGACCAAAGTTAATACTGAATATTTGATGAAAATAATAAACTTGAGCAACGTATCGCCACACAAACATCTCTCTGCATTAGGGCCACAGTTTATCCCCCTTTAACTCTTAACATAGTACTTCTATGTGCA
>NW_015285474.1:0-323 GCF_001447785.1 Gekko japonicus | reverse complement strand
GAGAGAGAGAGAGATTAGTGCAGATCCCAGGGTTAGTTGAAATCCTTGGAGGCCCCACGGTGCCACTGATTCTCAAACCCAAATTCCCACTGAGCTCAGAAATCAATTCACAACTCGTGCATTTCCCTGGGATTAAATTGTAATGCCAGAGGAAGTCAGCCTGATGAATGCTGGCAGAGTAGCCCTGGGAAGTCCTTTTGCTCTCCTTGACATTAAATGAGGAGTCGAGGGAGCTGAAAGCACTCCCCCTACCTGCCTCGAGCCAAAGGCAGTTGCTTCTTTCATTACCAGTGTGGCCACCAGTGGGGGATGATGGGGGGGGG
>NW_015285473.1:0-323 GCF_001447785.1 Gekko japonicus | reverse complement strand
ATTGATCAAATAATGTCTCCAATGGCTGTAAGTAGGGTTGATGAAAAATTCACTATGGGAAGCTTCAGTCGATACGCACTCTGCTCCTGACAGCCACCAGTACCTTACCAGGTGCAAAAGGCCTTGCAGACATAGGCAGCAGAAGATGTATGGGGGCATTAGCAGTATGGTCATCAGCATGGGATCCAGTGCCAGTTTTGACTTGGAGCTTTGGTGACACCAATGGTGGCAGCAAAGGAAGGTGAGGTGTGCTTGAAGTACATTGTTATCATTAGCAGGAAGAGAAGTGGGGGACCTGACATGGGACTCTAATGCTGTTTGGC
>NW_015285472.1:0-323 GCF_001447785.1 Gekko japonicus | reverse complement strand
ATTAGATTTGAGATGGAGCAGAAGAAATGCCATAGAAGATAAGCTGAGACAATAATTAAGTTTGCTTTCTTCTTTTGGGCAGCTAATGAATCCAGATGTTTCGTGTACAATGTCTACAGCATTCCATCGAGATTGTTCATCTCCAGTTTTTACAGAATTGGCTTCTAATTAAGAATTTTGTGTGATCCACTCCTATCCTCTGGATATTAAGTTTTAAGGACTCCCTGAGTATGAAATATTTGAGTTTACTTTCTAATAGATTGTCAAATTACTATCTTCAGTTGAATTTAGTTGTTTCCTGCACAGCCGTTGGTACTTCCTGG
>NW_015285471.1:0-323 GCF_001447785.1 Gekko japonicus | reverse complement strand
AATCAAGTTGCCAACTCTCTGGGCCCATGAGGAAACAGGCTGAACTATCCTTGGCACAGCATGCTTCTGAGCGAGGTGTGCTCCCAGGTCAGAACACTGCCCATGGCATGATGCTCCAGGAGGTGTGCTGGAACTGGAGATGGAGCAGAGTGTGTGTGTGTGGGTGGGAACAGTCATGGTAATGCATGCCTCTCTCCCTGTTGAGTTACCATCTCCATGAATGCAAAACAGAGATATGGGCAACAATGGCAAACAGCAGAGGCACTGTGCTGGACACACCCATGTCTGTGGTGCTCCGGTAGAGTCTACAGTCCCAGCTTTAT
>NW_015285470.1:0-323 GCF_001447785.1 Gekko japonicus | reverse complement strand
GTGGTCGTCGGACTGACGGGCTAGTTGTGGAGCCCGTTGCAGCAGCGGCGTACTGGAGAGCGGGGGCCTGGAGCAGGAGTCAAGCGCTGGGCCGAGTTGCGAGGCCGGGCCTCTTAGGGCCATGCTGAGATACCCGGTGCCGCCTTGTGTTGTTTCTGCTGTTTCTGGTGGTAGCTATATATTCCCGAAGGAGCCCAAGTTCTTTCCAGCAAGCCCTTCTCAGCAAGTTTCTTTTCAACAGATCGGGAGTGGCAGAGGGCCGGAAGATCGTGGAACAACGAGGCCCTCTAGTGGACAGCAGAGGGAAGTGCATTCAGAGGATT
>NW_015285469.1:0-323 GCF_001447785.1 Gekko japonicus | reverse complement strand
GATTTTGCCATTTCACACAGTAAACTACATGGAAAGTGGACTGAAAGTGTGTCACTTAGTGTGTGTGAGTGCTGTAAATACAGTATTAGCACAGCAGCCTTGGGCAGCAGAGGCATGTGGCTGTGAGAGGCAGCGGGTGAAGACTTCCAGGAAGGTCTTCCCTCTACAGATTCAATGGTTTGTCTTCAGCCGCATTGCTGAGGGTCTCCAGCGAGTCTCCCCAGGCATCAGAAGTGAAGAGAGTTGTGCCGCCTTTCCCCTTCTTCTTTCCCCAGGACCACAGCTCTCGCCACACCAGAGCTGTTTCCTCCTCTCCTCCTTGG
>NW_015285468.1:0-323 GCF_001447785.1 Gekko japonicus | reverse complement strand
TCCAGGGGAACTGATCTCTGTCGTCTAGAAATCAGTTGTGATTTTGGGAAGTCCCCAGGCTATACCTGGAGGTGGACAACCCTACAGCAAGGGTTTTTAATAATTTGCAGAAATCCTTATGGGGACTGAACAATTCAAGCCTAAGCTAACTTTTTTCAAAAATTTAGGCTCACATTCTTCTGGACTGCGGTGAAGACAATATCTGTCGTCCGGATCTGCAGGTGGCAGTCAACAGGTAGAGTCTTAACAGTTGTGCAAAACAGGAGAAATTTGAGTTTGAAGCCAATTATTGCATGCATTTCACCTTGTGTACAGATGTTTAC
>NW_015285467.1:0-323 GCF_001447785.1 Gekko japonicus | reverse complement strand
GGCACCACAGTGTGTACCCCTGCATTACAGGGGACACAGATTGGGTCTGGGGTCCCCATCCTAGGTAACAGTCAGATGTAGGGTTCTCAGCCCTGTGTGGTTCATGCTGGGAGACTTTGAGAATGGTGGTGAGGAATGGTGGAGCTTCAGGAAGATAAGGTATCAGTTCTTGGAGACGTTCTAGGATTTCCCTCTAATCTTTATTGCAAAGACCGCAGACGCTAGAGGAAATTCCTAGAGTGTCAACATCAAATCCACCACCACCCTATCTTCTCTCCCGCTGCTTCAATTATCAAGGGTGGGGGACTGCCCGCTACCAGTGG
>NW_015285466.1:0-323 GCF_001447785.1 Gekko japonicus | reverse complement strand
TCTTCCACTGCTGCAGCACACACGGGTTCTCATGGGATCACCCTGGGTGCGCATGGGAAGAGAGACCTCAGCGGAAGAAGACAACCTGTCCCCAAGCCCAGCCTTGGCGGACCTTCCCAGTGAGGCGAACGCTCCAACTCCTCCCTGAAGGGACCCTGAACCAATGCTGGCACCGCCCAAGCCAGCAGGGCCCTCGGGCCTGGAGGCCCCACCATGGACCTGTCCACCATGGTCTCCCGAAATACCCCAGGAGCAGAGGAGATGCAGGAACAGAGCAGAGGGGCACACCAGGTACAGCAGTGTATGCCTGGCAGCTTGAGGCC
>NW_015285465.1:0-323 GCF_001447785.1 Gekko japonicus | reverse complement strand
GCTCTTCCACCAGGCATTTGACCACATTCGATCACATCTAACCTCTGGTACATTTGGATATAACCTCAGAGCCTTGCCATCGTCACGGCAGGGCTGACCGCCTCCTTTCACAAATTTACTGGATATGGCAACGTTGGAACATGTTCGCTGCTGCACGGGGAACTACGAATGTATAGCACTTTAGTTTATGATGATTTTAAACTGTTTTTCAAATTTATGGACGCCGCCCTGAGCCTGCTTTGGTGGGATGGGCAAGGTATGAATCTAATAAATACATAAATAAATCCAATTGCCCCAGATTAGAGTCCCACTCTTAACCACTA
>NW_015285464.1:0-323 GCF_001447785.1 Gekko japonicus | reverse complement strand
CTGGAGGCTGGCAACCCTATGCAAATCCTACATCTGACACAAACTTCATTTCTCAAAAATTATTCCTGTGCCTACAGGGATGGTTGGAAAGGGGTATAATGTACCCAAAGTTTGCAAGAATCCCTCAAAAA
The DNA here is from genome assembly GCF_001447785.1 of Gekko japonicus. Classification (NCBI taxonomy): domain Eukaryota; kingdom Metazoa; phylum Chordata; class Lepidosauria; order Squamata; family Gekkonidae; genus Gekko; species Gekko japonicus. The sequence continues at coordinate 192 of NW_015285464.1, read as the reverse complement.
TGGATTGGATAAGCATCTGTCAGAGATGGTTGAGATCTAGGTAACCATACTGAAGGACAGCTAAATCCGTCACCAAAAGACAGTGATGTTCGTATGTGGTATCAAAAGTACGTATGCCACATGCTGCAGTGCCACTTCAAGGATAAGGTGGAGGAGGATGGGCCATGCCCTATAGTCATTCCCCAGAGTGGG
>NW_015285463.1:0-323 GCF_001447785.1 Gekko japonicus | reverse complement strand
TACCATACAGTTCTACTCTTTAGGGGGTTGTGGTTGGCTTTGGTGTCCTGATAAGCAGACATTTCATAACAAACCTGGGTCTGCCACCTTGTAATGTGTGAAATGAAATTTAGATTAGGGCTGTGGCAGATTTCACAGTGGACATGTTTGACCTCATTTGGCTGTGACATGAGCTGATCTCCAGGCCTGTTTCGTTTGACATGAATGGCTGCTGCACATAGGGTTGCCAGACAGTTCCTGACAATGCATGGGAAGCCTTGTGTACTTCCCCAGACGCTCTCATCAGAATTGACAAGAGGTAGCTCTAGGAATTGCTGGAAACT
>NW_015285462.1:0-323 GCF_001447785.1 Gekko japonicus | reverse complement strand
ACCTCCATTTTCCTGGTTCATGCCCATCTGTAGCCACTACCTTCAAGGTGGCTAGGAGTGCTATCTCACTCATGGGACATTTATTTAGGATGATTATGCAATTCACATTTGCCACTGTATTACCAGGAACACATACCAGTCTGGAATTCATAATGTTGGAATCAGAGAGTTGGATTTTTAAATAAATACACAAACAGATGTAAACATAAGACTAAAAAGATGTTCAAAACTACCTCTTTGATTGAGGGTTTTTAAAAACTGTTTCTTTGTTCACCATTAGGTAATTTTAAATACGGTTGTTTTAATATTTAAGGACAGAAACA
>NW_015285461.1:0-323 GCF_001447785.1 Gekko japonicus | reverse complement strand
CAGAGACCACGTCATGATATCTTGTTTCCCCACACTCATGGATCCAGGAGAAATTCTGCAGAAGGGGAAATGGCTGCTACCTCTTGGTGTGGTTTGATATTCTTCCAGAAGCGAAAGGCTTATTAAACTTTATAGGGAACACCGGCAAGAAATCTGGGCTTGGTGCTTGTTAGAGTGCAGAATGAAACTCAGCAGCTGCTTCGCCAGTCGCTGAGCAGCCGATCTTGGCTTCTGTTGATGAGACTGGAACTTGAAGCAGGGAAGGGGCTCAGGTTGGCCATACTGATTTCTGAAGGACAATTTAGTTTTACTTGAAAAGTGTT
>NW_015285460.1:0-323 GCF_001447785.1 Gekko japonicus | reverse complement strand
CGCCAGTGGTCCAGCCATTCCTGCATCCCTGCATCATCCCCGCCGCCTCTTCCCCTGATGCTCGGGGCGCCCCGCCGGGACAGCCTCTAACTGCCGCTCGGCGTTCGGCCGGGGGTGGATGGGGGGGGGTTGGTTAAGCCTCTGGGACAGACGGCCACGGTTTAGGCCAGCTCCTCGCTCCTCTGCCCGGCTAGACAGGGAAGTTGGCAGCCAATGGGATGCGGCAGAAGTTTGCCTTGAGGTGGACGTCTTTCCAGGGAAGCCCCCCTTTGCAGCGCTCATTGAATTCAGCCTCACGCGTTAGAAGGGGAGTCATTCAAGGA
>NW_015285459.1:0-323 GCF_001447785.1 Gekko japonicus | reverse complement strand
CCCCCCCATCTGGAAGGTGCCGTGGGTCCCGCGGATGGCAGGGGCATGCAAGTCACAGCCCGGAGCGTGCCGCCCCACGAGGGACAGAAAGAACCCGGGGTAGGGGGCGAGACGTTGCTCCCCCCACCGGAAGGCGTGGGGACGGGAAAGGGCACCAACCCCGCACGTCCGTGCCGCTTCCCCGCCGCACCAAACACCCTAAACATTCAGCCGCCCTACACACCCGTCCTTGCGAGGGCCTAGAGCGGCTGTCTCCGGTGGGCCAGTGCAGCCAGGTCCCGGCGCAAGCCTTCCGACCCGCCCATCCCACCCCGGACCCCTGC
>NW_015285458.1:0-323 GCF_001447785.1 Gekko japonicus | reverse complement strand
CAATCAATTAAATATTGGACTAATCCGGACAACAAGAGCACTGATCCCTCTAATCCTCTACTGTGTCTTACAATTGGTGGTCCACCAGTTCAGGCAGATGTCTTTCACATCCAGTTAGCTGGAGAGGGCAGGGCTTAGGCCTTCTGGGCGTAAACCATGCACCGTGCCACAGGCTCTCCACCACCAGATCCCCACCTACGTTTAATAGTACACCTTACTTCTCATTTTGTTATGTTGCTCTAGAAACCAGTTTTGGATATAAATAAAGCAATACAAACATAGTAATATTGATACTATCAGTCTCCAAGACTGGAGAGAGAGAG
>NW_015285457.1:0-324 GCF_001447785.1 Gekko japonicus | reverse complement strand
GTGGGGCTGAGAGAGCTCTTTTGAGAATTACTCCTAAGAGAACTTGTGACTCACCCAGCGTCACACCCGCAGCTGCATGTGGAGGAGTGAGGAATCAAACGCAGTTCTCCCAGATTAGAGCCCACGCTCCTAACCACTACACCAAACTGTCTCTTAATTCTAGCCTGATCTCTCCCTAGGAGCTAATATGATTCAACTGAGGGTCGGACTCTAGTCCTGAAGACCTTTCGCGGGCACTGCAAGCTGTGGCTGGATGGCTCAGAATGAGTCGGTTGAAACTAAACTCGGCAAAAAAGGAGGTCCTGGGCCTGGGTCGGATCGGCC
>NW_015285456.1:0-323 GCF_001447785.1 Gekko japonicus | reverse complement strand
GCAGTTTACTGTGCATGCATAGTTTGTTATGCACCCTCATTTGGCTCCGTATATGATACCAGAAATATCCAGAACTTGAATCCCTTTCTTGCCCCCATCAGTAATTCCGGCAATCAGATTACACCACAGTACTTCCGATAAGCAAACAAGGGCAGCAGGGTGTTCGCAGCATTGTTTTGGCAACTGCGATGCATTTTAAAATGAAATGTGAAATAAATAAAGTCAGTCCTCGGCGGCTTACAAAACATGGCTGGACGATGCCTCGGAGGGATGTTCGGTGAGGAAACAGAACATTTTGACATGGATCGCTTAAAAAAAAAAAA
>NW_015285455.1:0-323 GCF_001447785.1 Gekko japonicus | reverse complement strand
AATCACACCGTAGTGCTCCCATGATTTTTGTAGCCTGTACTGTGGTCGACTGGATTGTGACCATCACTGCTTTTCAGAAGCGTGGGGTTGACTACAGCAGCCCTTGATCTAATCTGGTCTGTAGTCAGTTTCCCCGCTCTGAGATGTGTAGCATTAGGGAAAGCAGTTGAAATGAGGAAAATGGACAAGCCTTTTCCCATATACAGTGAGGGATCTTCCCCACGCACACCATGTTTGCAAATCTAACTAGCTACTGATATTGAATCAGGGTAAGATCCAGTGTGGCATACTAGAATCTGGGAGAGCCAGGTTCAGATCTCCAC
>NW_015285454.1:0-323 GCF_001447785.1 Gekko japonicus | reverse complement strand
TTTACGGCCCATGTGACCGGGACCTTGGTGTACTTTTCATATATATCTTTGAGCAATTTTTAAAACAACAAATGTTCATTTGTTCAGTTGTTGTATAGTTTGCACATCTTTTACCAGGGTAGTAATTCTGTTGCACTGGTGTTGCATTTCCCAAACTTCTTAAGTGTTTTGTATCTGGGAAAAACCCCCACACTTTTTCTGCATTATTTTTGTGGCAGCTGTGTGAAATAAAATTGACTGAGTACTGTGGATATATGTTGGATATTACTGATGATATTTTGTGTTATGAGTAACAAAGACTGATCCCCACTTCACAAGTTTGC
>NW_015285453.1:0-323 GCF_001447785.1 Gekko japonicus | reverse complement strand
TTTTTTTTTTCCCAGAGAAGGGAGTAAATAATAGAAGAAGGCTGAAATGTCTAAACGGGTGCGGAAGAAGATCAAACGCCTGAGAACAGCTGCCAATCAGTTCAACAGGCAGGTGGGGTTTTGTTTCTAATTCTACCTGCCCACTGGCTAGAAAAGCTGACCCTGGCAGATGGAAGGTTTTTCGCTTCACTTCAGAAGTTCCTCGTGTAGCAAACTGAGTTTTCATTGACATTCTGACAGTGCTTTTGCTCTCTTTTACACTCATAATGAAGAGCATCATTATTGCTGCACTATATTGAATACTCAACTATGTATTTACTTTC
>NW_015285452.1:0-323 GCF_001447785.1 Gekko japonicus | reverse complement strand
CCGCCAGGCAAAACACACGCCATGAAACTTGAGCCCCGGAGATCTCCCAGGGAACTCTCTCCTTGTCTAATGAAAGCCTTCCTGTGGTTAGAAGGAATGGGATGTGGTTATTAACCAATAGAGGCCCTTCTGGAGCACAAAGATGGGTTTTGTGCCACTGATGAGGGTATCTACAGGGCATCGCATTATTTCCCATGTAAAGAAATAAGCCCTTTCAATGAGACACACTAATCCCTACTATTAGAGATTGCTTTATACATTCCCTCCAGTTTTCTTTCTCTTTATACATTCCCTTCAGTGCTTAGTTTTCGTGGCCCTTTCTT
>NW_015285451.1:0-323 GCF_001447785.1 Gekko japonicus | reverse complement strand
GCCTTGGTTAGTATTTGGATGGGAGACAATCTAGGTACTCAAGGGATGCGATGCAGAGGCATACCACCTCTGGTTGTCTTTTGCCTGGAAACCCCTACGAAGTTGCCATAAGTTATCTGAGACTCCACGGCACGTCCCATCACTACCGTATTTTATTACATTTATAGCCAATGCCCTTAACACTAAGCTTGGAGCATTCTGTTCTTTGCTCTAGCCAGTTTTTTAAAATGTTGACCAAATGCCTTCATAGGTTTGTAATCTTGGTCCTGTGAGCAAGAAATTATGTGTGTTAAATGCTGTCAAGTCATAGTCAATTTATGGTG
>NW_015285450.1:0-323 GCF_001447785.1 Gekko japonicus | reverse complement strand
GGAACACTGGTCTGATCCAGCATGGCTCTGTCTATTTTGGAAATACCCAAATTTAGTTGACAAACAAAAGGAATCATCAACTGGAGAAAAATTATTTGGGAAGAGACTGTTCTCATGGGCCTTCCTGGTAACCCACTAGGTAATATTATCAACTTTGGCTTCTGTTGGCTATTTCCTGGTACATCAATATCCAGTTTTGTTAATATCACGATTGCTACAAATTTCATCTGCTCTTGGCCTTTTAAGTGATCTTTGTGTTCCATTATGGTTGGGGTAATACTTGATCAACTACTGGGTTTCCTGTTTTCAAATGGAAGCTGCCT
>NW_015285449.1:0-323 GCF_001447785.1 Gekko japonicus | reverse complement strand
TGAATCTAACTGGCTTTAGTCTTGAATTTGCTCCTGGGTGCTAGCAAATTTCGCAGCCTCTATGTCTCTGACTCAAACACAATCATTAAGAATTTCCTTCTTGCTTGTGCAAATGGGCCTCATGACTCATGAATTTTGCACCATTTTCTGATCCCTCACAACCAAATTTCTCCATTCAATAAGCACAGTTTTCAACATTTGCTTCCATCTTCTGTCATTCTTTGTGGTGCATTAATGGGTATAGAACACATAAAATGGTATGCAAAGCATAGAAGAAAAAGAAATGAGCAACCAGCAACAAAATGGGCAAAATGAAAAGGCCC
>NW_015285448.1:0-323 GCF_001447785.1 Gekko japonicus | reverse complement strand
CTTGGTCCAATTCACTTGAAATGTGGGTGGTTGTTAGGGAACAGGCAGCATGCAGTCCTGTGCAATCTTGGTGACATTTGGTTGAAAAACAACCACTCCAGCCCCTCTGAAAATGTCCCCATAGGGAATAATTCTCCTTCCCCATTTTGGTGTACAGTACGCCCCTAATCCAAAGCAGAAATGGGAATGAGGAGATGAGATTGGGTCACCCAGAACCTGGAGTGTACATGTATGTGCAAAGCCAGACCTTATGATTTAGTAATAATTCTCTTGTCTCAGTAAACCCTGGAAATAGTAGTTTTGGGGTGGGGCTATGAGACTTG
>NW_015285447.1:0-323 GCF_001447785.1 Gekko japonicus | reverse complement strand
CTTGGAAGTGGGAGAAACAATGCTCTTGGGCAGAGCAGGGGAGAATAGACGAGAACTGTTCTGGTCTTGGATACGCCAGGGTCCCTCTCTGCGGCTTAGAAGCAGCCTCCGTATGTGGCTGACAGCTGAGCCCAAGGGAGCCGGCTGGGAAGACGTCTCGTATGTTCTGGAGCTGTTTGTTCAAGGGGCCTTGGATGTCAGGCCTTGCTTGCATCTGTTTCTGGGTGCCGAATGAATTCCAGAAATCTTCCTTGCAGCAAATTCGTGCCTCTGGGATACAAATGCAAAAGATCTAGAGGGTAGCCGGGCTGGTCTGCAGTAGA
>NW_015285446.1:0-323 GCF_001447785.1 Gekko japonicus | reverse complement strand
TTCCCCTCCCAGTCCTTCAGATGTTGCCTTCCTTTGAAGGCAGGGTTGCTGATGATGTGCGAAGCTGTCCAAGCTCTCGCTCTAAGAAAGCCCTTTCAGTCAGAAACCGTCGCCTGCCTTTGAAAGAGAATTAATACAAAGGCGCTGAGAAGCTCACCTAACAATAGAAGAGAACTTGCCACTGGTGGTGGAAAAAGGCTTCTTGCAGTACGCAGCTAGATCTTGGATCCTCCTTTTCCTCTTAAGACAGTCTCTCATTTTGTACGCAAACCTCCTGAACTACGGGATTCACACTGAAAGCTATTTGGCATTGATATATATAT
>NW_015285445.1:0-323 GCF_001447785.1 Gekko japonicus | reverse complement strand
TTTTTTTTGCCTTTCAAATGTTGCCTGTGACTTGCCCTGAGGCATCTGAGTATGGCTGAGCAATAATAAGATTTGCCTTTTGGGCACTGGAAGTCCTTGCATTATTGATATGGAATATTGGAAGCCCACAGGCTGTAATGATGAACCGTATAAATGCATACAGCTGAGCTATCAGAATACAAGGTTGCTGATCTTGACAGCTCAGTGAGATGACATCTTCCATTTCTCCCTCTTTGGCTTACACACAGTGGTGGAGTCTCTTTTGTCTTGTAAGTCTTGTCATGTCACTAAGTAGAACTGAATTACACTGTGTCACAGGGTTT
>NW_015285444.1:0-323 GCF_001447785.1 Gekko japonicus | reverse complement strand
GGTATAAATCTAATCTCTTCTTCTTCTAGGTAAAATGCAAATATAATAAAAATAACTTCAGAGACATTCACAGTAGCAGTAATCCAGGGCAGTGCCATTTCTACCAGTTTTGCTACATATTTCCTTATCTTTATTCTTACTGTTGTAGGTGAAGTGCCTGCCAAGAACTACCCTAAGGCGTGTCAGGCTCAAAGTAGTCAGCCTGGCACCTTGGGTGTCAAAATGAACACAAGCATTTGGGTTAGAAGCCCTGAGACCTTCACTGCGTGACGAAAGGGATGCCGTGGCAGTTGTTTGGTGGCTGGCTTCGCCTCCTGCGGCAG
>NW_015285443.1:0-323 GCF_001447785.1 Gekko japonicus | reverse complement strand
GAGGACTTAGCGCTGTTCCACTTGTGCAAGTTCTTGTGCAGTACCTAACACTTCCTCCCTATGTATTATGGTATCCAGGGATTAGTTGCTGTGACGCACCCCTTCTGCTTCCTTCCTTACAAGGAGGAAGATGTAAAATAGGCTGCATAGTGTTTGGAGTGAATCCTAGAGCATCAGCCCCGCATAACGATGTCACTTCTGAGTTTTTGTTTTGCTAGAACTGACACTGTGCATCAGCTCAATATCAAGAAGATTGTCCCTGCCCCCAGACTCACCCAAGCAGCTTGTCAGCTACGTCTGGCAACCCTGATGGAAGCCCAAAC
>NW_015285442.1:0-323 GCF_001447785.1 Gekko japonicus | reverse complement strand
GTACACTTAACCACTACGCCAAACTTTACTGTTTTGACCACCTCCCAAAATCTGGTCTTGATTGCACTTCTCCTTTGTATAAACTGGCCGACTGATTCTTTATTTTCTGTTCCCTTGAAGTGTTTCCCCACTAAAATTAAAATATTCTTGGACCAGAACAGGGAACATTGTCCACATTCCTACTTTTAGATGAATCTGAGAGGAACTTGCCTGGTAGATAGTGTTGGATTAGGACTGGGGATGTCTGGATCCAGATAAACTGGAGTGAAGCAGAATCAAAGCATTCGGTTTGATGAAACGAACACACACATGCACATTTTTTT
>NW_015285441.1:0-323 GCF_001447785.1 Gekko japonicus | reverse complement strand
CTGCAATAGGGCAAGGAGAAAGCTGTCCCACCTGAAAGGGTCGTTGTAAGGATCGGGAAACGGTTTGTGCACGGGGATGCCGGAAACACTGCAAGTGTTTCATAAACGCTAAATCTGGTCGTCGCGAATGCTATTCCTCTTAGTGCTTCTGGACGGTCGACGACGTCTTTCCGTAGCATAAGATCAACAATATCATTGCAAAGAATCAAATCAAATCCATCCCCGTTGATTTTGTTTCGTTCAAGTGCCAGGAACAGAAGACTGAGTGCCGGCTCAGCGCTGCATGGAAGTAGCGTTGCCAACTCCCACTTGGGAAATATCTG
>NW_015285440.1:0-323 GCF_001447785.1 Gekko japonicus | reverse complement strand
TTCAGCTGGAGATGCCAGGGACTGAACCTCAAACCAAACTCAACATGGTATACCTGCCACAGGGATACAAACCTTGTGGTACTGATATTCAGGAGCAGGCAACCGCACTCATCATAGTTGCAACTGAGCTGGTCAGGATTGTGATACTACACAAGCAATGGGATTGGGAAAGCATATAATGTGGTTGTGCAGAGTTAGGCCCACTCCAGTAGATTCCATGTCTAGTGAGTGAAATGTTCATACATTTCCTAGTCTCTAATCCCCACCCGCAGTGATGGCCAAGGACATTTGAATGGACATTTAAATAACAGCTTTGAGCACAT
>NW_015285439.1:0-323 GCF_001447785.1 Gekko japonicus | reverse complement strand
ACTAACTCAGCTTAGAGGCAACACTGACTAGGGGTCCAACAAGGCCTTCGAGTTACTGGTGCCGCAACTCCGGATCGCTGGTTTCTATGCTGACAGTGATCTAAGGTCACCATTTGGGGCAACCAAACCAGCCCAGTTAGCATTACCCAGGAAGTTGTCGCGGGCTCCGAGTGATTCATGAGGTTTCCGGGGAGGGGTTTTGTTTAACCACAGACTACTCTCTTATCACCGCTAAACCTTCAGTTCCTGAGGATTCTGTTTCCTCGACAGCTTCGTATATTTCTCTAGACCGGTTGGAGATATGGCAAAAAACCAAATGGTGC
>NW_015285438.1:0-323 GCF_001447785.1 Gekko japonicus | reverse complement strand
GGTTATCAAGGTTTGAACCTGGGGACCTTCGGCATGGGCTCTACCCATGACCCATGTTTCCCCCCAACAAAGATGACCTTGATCCAAGTATATGTGAGTCAAATCATGGATCCACATAGCTCCTGTAGGTGGCAATGGCTCTCCAGGTTCTGAGCAGAGAAAGGTCTTCCTCAACACCTGCTGCCTAGGATGATTTTCCTGCAGATTCCAGGGACTGACCCTACGACCGTCAGTAGTCAAAGTATGAGCTTTACTACCAAGCCACATTGCTTTGCTGGGACCCCAGAGGTCAAGGACAAGGCAGGAGGGCATTGTTCGGTCAG
>NW_015285437.1:0-323 GCF_001447785.1 Gekko japonicus | reverse complement strand
GAATGGGTGCTCCCTGCAGACCCAAAGGTAATGCCTACTGGGCTCTTCTGAAGCAACCTCCTGTACTGAGGAAGTGGAGGAGAGCCAGGATTGGCTCTTTGCCTTGGGGAAGGGTGGATGTTTCATTGCATTTTCCAAAGAAAGAAGAGGATTGGCTCCAGGTGTTGTCACAGACAAAGGTTTCCAAGCCCAGAGATAAAAGCATTTCCCCCCTAGATGTTTACAAATGAGCTCTTTTATGACAGTGATCGAACCAGGAATAAAACTGTGTCCGTTATGTGCCATCAAGTTGCCTCCAACTTATGGAAGCTCGATTCATTAAC